>NC_090651.1:254630686-254853186 GCF_040937935.1 Hyperolius riggenbachi | reverse complement strand
TGGCATAAGATGACTATTAACAATTGATCTGGAAATTTTCACTCACGGCATGCATGTTTATTTTGCAATGACAAAATGAAAGTGTTCCAACATATCTGGTCTTCACAACATGCAAACCAGAAAAAAAAAATAATGAATGAAAATGGCCTTCTGGGAAATGCCAATAAAAAGGCAGCCTTCCAAATCAATCTTTTACCCACTGGGCTTTTTAGAGCATGACAGAAGCCTGAGCTGACACAAAACGCCCACCTATTGACAGCCCATTATTAGAGATCATCGGTGCAGGATCAAATTTTAGTTTGGTCAACAAGAGAAATTAGAGTGATTTCACTGCACGATCAGACACCACTATGAACAGGGAGTGGTTCTGGAAATGGGAGAGGCGTGTCTGGGAATTCAAGCAAGGGCAACAAGACTTTTACTCCTCTCTTTGTCCAAAAATGTAAATGTCACAGTCGATTGGAGCTAAATTCAGAGAGCTGAGGAACCTTTCTGCTCTTCCAGAGGAGTTAAACTTTGGATGGCCCTCACATCAATGCGTGTAAGTGTATGAGAGAAGGTATCCTCCAGCACAGGAAGGAGAACTTACAGACGGCACAGCGCATTTCATTTTCTGCTAATGAGCCAATGACTTTTGAGACGGCCTGGAGCAAACTGTGAAGGTCACTCCTGCAGGTACGGAAATGAATTGGGCCATCTTCGAGCTGACAAATTGGCATTCTATTTATGCCACAAGACAGCTTTTTTTCTTCCTTTTCCTCTGTAAAGCATTTGCAAAGCTTAGGGTTTCTACACATAAACATATTAGCTGCCTGCTTTCCTATCATTGAGGGACTGTTACTAGATACCAGTTAGAGCTGTGCACAAACAATCCTGCAAGTACCTATGGGTGTTCATTCTATTGTGTTCCAACCTGGCAAATGAGTACGTACCAAACTTTTCCTTTGTGACTGCTTATTTTTTGGTATTAGTATTTGTAATGGTGCAAAGTCCATTAATAGTGGAATTTCACTTTAAAAGCTCATTAACAAAGGTGTTCCACAGTCTGGAATGTCGGTGTTGATAAGTACTCAAAGTAAGATTCCATTTTAGCAGACTTTGCACCAATACAAATGCCTAGGGGCGTAGTTTATAGCGTACAGTCAAAAATGGCGTGGGGAAAAAATGGCGCACAGTGATAAATCTTTTAAAACGGTATTTATAGTTTTAAGGATATGCAGTAACTTTATTTAAAACGCTATTTATCGTTGGTCTGACCCCCGCCCCTCATGTCCTGCGGTGTCCCCCGGTTCCTGTCTTCTGCCTCCCCCGCCCCCCTCGCACGTCCAATTTTGTCTCCCAGTGATTTCATCTCTGCCCCGGACTGGAGTGTAATGCTACAACAGTCCTACCTAAGCAGATCTTACGAACAGCTGGTGGATGTATCTGCTCGCTGCCGCTGAAGACTTTCTGATGCACCAATCACGCTGGGGGCGCTGCTCCAGAATTGCCAATCACCGCTGCTCATGTCTCTGCTCCGTCTGCTAATTGGACCCAATGCTCCCGCCTCCGAGACCATCGCGTCCAATTAGCAGACGGAGCAGAGACATGAGCAGCGGTGATTGGCAATTCTGGAGCAGCGCCCCCAGCGTGATTGGTGCATCAGAAAGTCATCAGCGGCAGCGAGCAGATACATCCACCAGCTGTTCGTAAGATCTGCTTAGGTAGGACTGTTGTAGCATTACACTCCAGTCCGGGGCAGAGATGAAATCACTGGGAGACAAAATTGGACGTGCGAGGGGGGCGGGGGAGGCAGAAGACAGGAACCGGGGGACACCGCAGGACATGAGGGGCGGGGGTCAGACCAACGATAAATAGCGTTTTAAATAAAGTTACTGCATATCCTTAAAACTATAAATACCGTTTTAAAAGATTTATCACTGTGCGCCATTTTTTCCCCACGCCATTTTTGACTGTACGCAAAATTGGACGTGCGAGGGGGGCGGGGGAGGCAGAAGACAGGAACCGGTGGACACCGCAGGACATGAGGGGCGGGGGTCAGACCAACGATAAATAGCGTTTTAAATAAAGTTACTGCATATCCTTAAAACTATAAATACCGTTTTAAAAGATTTATCACTGTGCGCCATTTTTTCCCCACGCCATATTTTCCTGACCCGAGTTTATAAGCTATGGGCCCTAGTGCAATTTTTTCACTGCACCCCCTCGAGCACTATATAAATATACACAAATGATATGGAACACCAAAACCTGCTAAGAATAGCTGCAGTGTCATAGAGGTGTAAACGGGGGTGGGGGGGGGATGAACAGTCTATTAATGGTTACAACTAATTTAACCTCTCTGTGACCGCCTAACGCAGATTGGTGGCCGCAGAGTGGCTCCTTTGTTACTCAGAATCTCGCATCTCGCAAGGACCAACATTACACGGGAGCTCTCGAGAGCTCCTGTCACTGTAAACAGCCGGCCCCAGCGATCAGTCTGCCAGCGGCTGATCAGTGCTGGCAGGCTGGTTTTTGTAATTATATAAATACATGTATTTATATAGCGCTGACATCTTACATAGCGCTGTACAGACTGTAGTCTTGTCACTTAACTGTCCTTCGGAGGAGCTCACAACCTAAACCCTGCCAGTCACATGACTTTGTATATGTAGTGTAGTGTATGCATCTTAGTCTAGGGATAATTAAAGGAGAAGCCAATTAACTTATCTGTATGTGGATTTTTTTTAAATACATTTTTGCTCTTTTTTATTAATATAAAAAAAAAACTAGAAATTGCAGCAGCAATCATTTAGCACCAAAAGAAAGCTCTATTTGTAAGAAGAAAAGGGGGTAAAATTCATTTGGTTGCTAAGTCGTATGGCCGAGCAATAAACCGTAAAATTTGTGAAGTGCTGAATTGTAAAAAATAGCCTTGTCACAAGGAGGGGTATAAACCTCTGGTCCTCAAGTAGCACATATAGAGGTGATCATTACTAGATTAGCACCAAAGAACTAATAAAGCGGTTGAAGGGGGCCCCCTCTGGTCCAGGGGCCCTGGTGCGGTCGCTACCTCTGCATCCCCTATTGCTATGCCACTGCAAATGGCCCACAAAATAGCTCCATAATAGCAGTAAATGTATTACCTTCACAACTGCCTTACTACTCAAACTTAAGCATGTGGCCTAACCAGTGGCCAGTGTCTACTCTTTCAGTTCCTCCATTATTTTGGCACCACTGCAGGCTGAACAAGTTCCTTCATCTCTTACTTGAACTGTGTCTATATACAGAGATGTGTGCATATAGATCTGGCCCCTGAGGAAGTGGAGACCAGTCTAGATATTAAATCCAAAAGAATAAGTGGCTAAATGAGGGCTCAAAAACTGGACTGCCATGGAATGATCTTTGACAGCAAGGTTTCAGCTTTTAAACAAAGACCAAAAAACCTTTAGCAAGTTTTGAGGGTTTCAAGTAAATGATGAAACTAAAAAAAAGAAGAAAACACCCAAGTATGGAAAAAGGTAATTCAAAAATATGCAAAAAATAAAAAGTGGTTAGCACCTCCTCCAGTCCTGTGGTATGTTCCTTCTTCACAGAAGCCTACTTTTGTGGTCAATGTCTATAAGGGCAAACATAAATGTGTATAGGGAGGGGTGTTCTCAGTACACCTACGCAATAAAAAGATAAACAAAGATAAAAGATAAACACACTTGAAGGAAAGCAGGGGAGGTAGACTAGTTGGGCTTGGGGGATTCTCTGACACGGTGTCTTCCAAGCGACGCAAGTTTAACCACAAAGCTTTTCTGCAAAACAAAATGTTGAGGTTACCAGTAAACCGGAAAGAGGAGCTGCCTTCGCAGGTTATATCTCAGACCCACGAATGGCATTTTATGTTAAACCTAAAGGCTATGAACATCAACTATAGTTATTTTCCACTTCGTAAAGACAACATAGAACTAGAAGTGTAACTACAATAATGAAAGCTGTAAACATGAATATAGGCTGTTCATCACACTGTTATACAGTCATACAAATTAGGTTTCTCACATGAGCACAGTTTACTCTATTTACAAGTTTACTTCTTAATTCTGCTAACAAAAGTGCAAGGTGTGTTCTAACCAAAACCAAATGTGTCAGTAAGTATGAATAAAACAATGCATTAATGCATAGAGAGCCATATTCACAGAGTTACAGTAAAATTGCAGTGCATCGGCAACACATTTTGTATTTTAATACAATTTAATGCATACAATCCAAAGGGGTCGATTTACAAAACGTATCCCACCCTTCTTACTAATGCACACTTTATCTCTCCTTAACTGACTTAACTCATTCTTTATATCTCCTTAACTGGTTTAACTACTCACCTTGCGATTCTTTGCACAATTCCTACGACAACCAGCAATTTTTTGAGTGATGAGTGATTGTTTCCATGAACCCATGAGGCTGGTACAAGTGCGTGATTAGGCGAACGTTGCACGGCGATAGCGGCCATCACCCCAGATTTTTAAGATCCCTGCAGACTTCCACGCAAAGCACCGTGATTGCTAGACTTCCTGTTTGCACCCATCGTGTGCCATCACATGAAGACACGTGTTCCCGTGGGCAGGAAGATGTATCGGGAAACCACGTTTGTTAGGAGGCTTCGCTGTGAGGTTCCCTGATCCATCGTCAGGTGAGTATTTAGCTTTAATTGACTTATAACTCATAAATTATCTCTCCTTATCTGTTTGTCTAATGCATTAGCTCTCCTTACTATTAAAAGTGAAAAATCAGCTTAGCCAAGTCTCTGGGGCAAAACATGATAGGTTTCTGATCTGATGAGCATTCAAACATATTTTTTATACTTAACTGATGTTTGTTTTTTGACAGGGTTGTCTGTTGATTTTACTGCTAGATTGGATGGATTGGGCAAAAGTTCTCTTATGTTTGTGGTGTCTGTAAGGTACACCTGTCACACACGTGGGTGACAAACAAAAGTGATATAACAAGCTATACATAATCACAGGCTATTTGAAGTGCCTTGCAAGCGCTGGGTCCCCGGTTCGAATCCCAGCCAGGTCAACATCTGCAAGTAGTTTGTATGTTCTCCCTGTATCTGTGTGGGTTTCCTCCGGGTACTCCTGTTTCCTCCCACATGCCCAAAACATACAGATAGGTTAATTGGCTTCCCCCAAAAATGGCCCTAGAATACGATACGTACACTACACTGGACATATGACTATGGTAGGGATTAGATTGTGAGCCCCTCTGAGGGACAGTTAGTGACAAGACAATATACTCTGTACAGCGCTGCGGAATATGTCGGCACTATATAAATACTAAATAATAATAATAATAATAAAGCTCAACGCACCTTAATTTCACCATACTAAATTTCTGGAGCACTTCAGTTTTCTAACATGCAGTTCAGGGGGTAGTGCATTATGCATCTATCAGCCTATCCGCAAGTACAGTATATACCAGGGGTCGGCAACCCGCGGCTCTTTTTCACCTTTGCCGCGGCTCCTAGGCCGCGGCTCAGTCGCGGCTCCGGTGCTGCAGGGCTGCCCATTCTGACACTACACCGGTAGTGAGTGTCAGTGGCTGCGGCGCGCTTGTTACATGTGCGCGTGTGACGTGTGCTGCCAGCTGGCCGGCAGCCTATCAGAGAGGCCGCCGGACCAGTGCAGGGCTTCGGGCGGCCATTTTCCCGTAGCCCTGCAGTGTAGTGCAGGCAGGACGTGACGTCGGGAAGGAAGAGGAGCCGAGGGAGTTGCGCGCCACAAGGAGGTCGGGACCGGAGGAAATCGTGACAGGAGGTCTTCTGACTAGGTGAGTAAATGGGTTTTTCTTTTCAGATCTGCTAACGATTTGTGCATATTGGAGTCATATCTGCTAACGATTTGTGCATATTGGGGTCATATCTGCTAACGATTTGTGCATATTGGGGTCTTATATGCTAACGATTTGTGAATATTGGGGTCATATCTGCTAACGATTTGTGCATATTGGGGTCATATCTGCTAACGATTTGTGCATATTGGGGACATATCTGCTAACGATTTGTGCATATTGGGGACATATCTGCTAACGATTTGTGCATATTGGGGTCATATCTGCTAACGATTTGTGCATATTGGGGTCATATCTGCTAACGATTTGTGCATATTGGGGTCATATCTGCTAACGATTTGTGCATATTGGGGTCATATCTGCTAACGATTTGTGCATATTGGGGACATATCTGCTAACGATTTGTGCATATTGGGGACATATCTGCATATTGGGGGCATATCTGCTAACGATTTGTGCATATTGGGGACATATCTGCATATTGGGGACATATCTGCTAACGATTTGTGCATACTGGGGACATATCTGCTATCGATTTGTGCATATTAGGGTCATATCTGTTTTATAATGGTTTTGCGGCTCCCAGTTTTTTTTCTCTTTTCGGAAACGGGTCCAAGTGGCTCTTTAATTCTTAAAGGTTGCAGACCCCTGGTATATACAATCAATTTAACATGACAGAGAACATCATGTTTATTCTGAAACAAACTACATGACATTCTCCAGATTTTTTACATTGACTTTGGAGATTTTCTTTTATGATACATTAAAATGATTACCGCCTTAACAGAAAGGAGGAAAACCATCCTTAAACAATCTCACTATTTTCCAGCAGATTTTTGAAACTCATGCCCAGTTCTTCAGTATTTGTTGACATACCAAAATCTCTATGCTGTGTAACTAAGCATTGGCACTATACAACCCATAGCTCCCAACTGTCCTTTTTTTTCAGAAGAAAAGCCCTCTGTCTCACTTTATTCTTCATTTGTCCTACTTTGAGCACTGATGGGCAGATCTATAGAAATATGGGTATTTTTCAACTAAAAATATGTATAATTAATCCTAAACTTCATTATGCATGCAAGATGGCGCCTGACTGGTAGCCACGGCCACAGGGCTCCAGCTAGATCTATCTTTTTTTCACCTTTCCCCCCTGGACTCACGGCCGTGACTCCTCCGATGGTCTCCCTCAAGCTCCGTCACACCATCGGGAGGATGGGAGATACTCTGGCTTCCCGGACTCCGGCGACAGGGCACACGTGCTGAGGTTCGGCTCACCCTGTGGTCGGCTCAGCTGATGGCTCACGTGGTGCCGGCCCCAGCCGCTCCATATATCTCCACCGCTTCCTCTTCACCGCCGCTGTCCGGGTCTCCTCACTGACGCTGCCTGAGCCACCGCTCAGCCTGGAGACTCCGATGAGCTGGTCCCCGCCAGCGCTGCTCCAGCACTTCATCACCGCTGCCCAGGGACATCGCTCGCACTGCCCGCGGGAGGGTCCCATGCTGCTGCCGTCTCAACACCAGCCGCTCCGATCTCATCTCTGCTGCCCGCTTCACCACCACTGCCTGGGGACTCTTCACCGCCGCTGCCTGGAACACTGCACAGCCTGAAGACGCACGGTCCCCCTGCCGCTGCTCCAGCACTCCATCGCCACTGACTGGGACACCGCGCAGCCTGGAGATGTGATGCTGGCCCCAGCTGCTTCTGAGGAATCCCGGTCCTTGCTACCACCACTCCACTGCCGCTGCTTGGGTGCACCATGCAGTCATTCTTCGGCAGTCCAGCACGGTATGTGGGAACGTGGCTCTCCATCACCATCACTGCCGAAAGCTTCCCCCTGTCTGCGACGCCTGGATCCACTCTGCACCATTTCCCTTGAACCACTCTAGGCTGCTGAGGCTCACCGCTGGCAGGTCAGTGTTGCCCCACACCAAGCCGCAGACCTGTGCCGATCCCCTGCCCCCCCCCCCCCTCACCAAGCTGCAGGCCAATGTCAATTCCCTGGCACCCCACCAAGCCGCAGGATTATGCCACCCACTGGCTCCACTCTAAGCCATGGGCCAGCGCCTATCCCTTGGCCCCACACTAAACTGCAGGTCAGTGATGATCCCCTGGCCCCACAATAAGCTGTAGGCCAGTGCTGTCTACCTGGCCCCACACTGTTCTGAAAGCTAAGGATCCTTTGGGGAGCCCTGAGGACACCTTGTAGGTATCAGCTGATGGCTGCCAAGCTCTGACTGCCAGTCGGCTGAGGTCTTGCTACCTGCCTCCAACCGGCCGCACAAGCCCAGGCTGCAAGCTGGGGAAAAACGAAAAAATCTCAAGCAAGTTTCACAGTTTACGCCAGCTGCTGGTCCATCGCAGAAGCTACCGGCCCCCCAGCTAACCCGCAGCCAATGTACCTAGGACAGTCTACAGGCTTGGCCAGCCAGCCAACCATGGCACTAGTCGGTTCACCGCCGCAACTCCAGGAGGACTTTCCATCTCTCGCTTTTCTTTCTCTCCTTCTCTGTCTCTACTCTCTTTCTCTTCGCTCTCTGTCTTTCTTTCTTTTCTTCCCTCTTTCTGTCCCAAGGACATACAGCGGGAATCTGGAATTGCTGCAGAGCTGTTGAGCGCCGCCGGTTAATGTGGCAGCTCCACTCACATAGCACTCAGACTACCCCTCTGGTCCTTCTTTCATGATGGTTATGTACTGTGCAAATGCCTTCTTATGTTGTACTGTACCTGCAATGCTTACTATAACTGCGACGCTTACTGTACCATCACCGACCCTGTATGTGCCAAAAACAATTCCGGGTACAACTCCCGTTGTACTTGGCGAAATAAAGTGATTCTGATTTCCATCCTTTGAAGTGATGTTTTTCTTATTTTCAAAATGTGAGGGAACCCTAGTAGATGATAGAAAGCACCAATGAGGTTTGAATTCTGAAACAACCTATTTTGCTTGTTAACTCTTTGTGGTGTACATGACTGGTTGGGTGGTGGGGGAGTGTCTTAAAGGTGTCCCTTCCTTCACAAGATGGTGGGAGGTATGCAATGGCTGCAACCTATGCTATAGAAGTTGTAGAAGTGACAGTACAGCGCAGACCTGTTAATTCACCAGATCAAGTGGACATTGTTAGTTCCAGGGCGTTTCCAAGCCATGGACTGAAGCACTTCACATAAATGCAGTAGAGGTTGAACATACAAGGAAATTCCTAAAACTTCACATTTAACAGTTCATCAAAGGCAGCAAGTATGAGTCCAGGGCATTTATTTATGGACTTATCCGCAATGCATTTAATGGACAGTTTTGGTTATATGTGATTTTACTGGTCCAAACAAATGTTGGCTGTTAGGAATTGCTCATCCTCTATTGCATATATGCTAAGCTATAAAAATGATGCCACGGTATTTCAGAAAAGCTGTTGGGGTGAGTAATCAGAGGCAAGCTCATGAGCCGTGCCATGGGCTGCCAGCTTGAGAACAATGCATAGCATTTCATTTGACTGTTACATGACACCTCTCAATGACTAATCTGGTATTGACGTTACTTCATATTTATTTTGGCTTTCTTCAACAGCATCTTCTAGTGAACCTCTGCCCATGTGATTCTTTGTGATACAAACATGGGGGCACTCCTGAATGATATGAAAGCAGGACACATTTCAGAAACATAACAGGCTGATTATGCTCTAAAAAACATTAATCTGCAATCAAAAAAGGGACTCTCAAAGGGAATCACAATTGCGATGTTTGCCTGAAAGCTATTTGTCAGGCACCTTTTGTATATCTACATTATTGTTTTTCTATATTTTCACACATAGGTTTCTGTAACAGGACTGCAGAACTGGCCATATCAAGGACCATGATCAGTGTTCCTGCATACACAATTAGAAGATAAGCTGCCCCTTGTGTTTTTGAGGAAAGTCCTTCTTATATCTTCCCCGTTTTTCTAAATACAATTTTTGAGGCTAATTTATGACCACTGGAGAAAAAGATGAGCTTCATCCCATTTCAATTTTCCATTTAAGCAAGAAATCTGGTTGCTATGAACAACAGTCTCTCATGATTTAGGCAGCAAAAATTCCCAAGTTTGCCATCAAGGCTGAACAGTGAAACTGCTGAAATGAGATGCACAGAGGAGAATCAGATTTAGTTTTAGTATCTTGGAACGTATTGCTTTTCACAGAATACACAGGCGGGATAATGTGACATTTAGACATTAGTGGGGAGGAGTGCGATGCCCAGGGATAATAAAGGCACATTACTTCCAGTGAAAGGTTTTCCTGGCCCATGGGGAGGTAGAGGAGTGAAAATATTCTGATGGATTTCCAAGCTGTAACCACGAAAGTTCAGGAAATGATCAAATTCTCCAAAGACATAGAGGAAACATCCCAGATGTCCTTCTGAATTAAGTATTCACCTCTTCACCATCGGATATGCAGTCACCGCAGCAAAAAAATTCCACGCATGTCAACAGTTGGAGACGTAGCGAGACTGATATATGGCGGGAGCCCATGCTCATTTAAAGTTCAAACGCAGACAGCAAAAGGACTTTGGCCAGCCAAGGTCCTCAGATGCTTAGTGTCTGCAGGAAGTGCTTCATAAGGGTAATTCCAGTACTTAAATATAGAAACAAGAGTGGTTTAATTGTCTCCTAATTACAAAATGAATTCCTCAATGAAAGCAACTTATTTCCTCAATTAAAAGGCACGTGAACCTTTATTTTATACGGACAATGAGAAATGCACAGAGCCAAGTAAGTAATGCAAAGTCAGATTTAACTATTGACAGTGAAAGAACCTTGCAAAGCCAAGACCTTCAGCTGCTTTGTCTGCAGGAAATATTACATAAAGCTAATTCCAGCACATGCAGACATTTACCCTAAAGAAAGGGGGTTTGTTCTTATTCTGACCTACTTTAGTGTCAGTCATAAGTTATGTAGAGAAGACAGGACACCAGGATCCAAGAAAGTGAATTTATTCTACTGCGGTCACAAAAACAAAGCTCAACATGTTGGAACTCTAAGGATCCCCTTGTTAAGTTACAGCAGTAAGCAGATAACTAGTGCTGAGATTTATCACATGGTCTCTGCTTAAAGGGAACCTTAAGCAAGAAAGTATATGGAGGCTTTCATATTTATTTCCTTCTAAACCATTCCAGTTACTTGGCAGACCTGCTTATCTATTTGGCTGCAACAGTGTCTGAATCGCACCAGAAACAAGCATGCAGCTAGTCTTGTCAGGTTTGACAATGTTAGCACACCTGATCTGCTGCATTCTTGTGTGGCTACCTTAACTACCTCCGTACCAGCAGTCTCTGGCCCCTTAAGGACCAGAGACTGCTGGTACTGCAAAACACCGCTTACTGACGAATCGCCGCACAGACCTGTTGCTCCCGTCGGTCTCACTGCTCTACTATCGCCGCAGGTCCCTCTCTCTGCTGTCCCAATAATGGCAGAGCACTGTCAGCCGGTCAGGAGCCTCTTTCATTAGCTCCTGACATTGTCCATCAATGTAAGCCAATGGGATTGGCTTACAGTGATGACAAGGTCAGGAGCCAATGAAATCGGCTCCTGACCTGCTCACACAGCTGTGCCGTCATATAGACGGCAGTGCGAGTGGTTTGAGGCGGAGACAGAGCTAAGCGATCAGCGGTAACGTCGGGACCGCACGGCGGTGATCTTTGAAATCTACGTCCTGTCAGTGCCACACAGCCACAAGCAGGTCGTAGATATCAACTTTGATGGTTTGGAAGCAGTTAAGTATTAATTACTGTGACTGACAAGTTACATGGGAAGGGACAGGCAAGTGGAGAACTGTGCAGCAATTTATACATTTAGACATTTCAAATTCTAATCAAAACAATTTCTATTAATAGGCTACTGAATTTAAGCCAGGCCACATGGAGATAATTACGGTCCTATTTGTGTAATTAAAGATATACTTTGAAAATATTACTATTACTATTTTGTTTTTACATATCGCTGACATGTCTTACAGAGTTTTGTAGAGTACTCTGAAGAATATATGTCACTAGCCGCCCCTCTGGGGGCTCACATTCTAATGCTGCTACCACAGACATAGTCAAATGTACTATAATGGTCAATTTGTGGTGAAGCCAGTTAACCTTGCAGCCTGTACGAAGGGTATAAAGGGTAAGAGGAGTTGCCTGAGGATAATCAGGAAAACACAGGAAAAACACACAAATTCCATGCAGGATCGAAAATCATACTTGCCATTGTATCCTATGATACCATCAAGACCTTCAAGTAATAAATAAAATATGCAACAAGCTGTATTGGAGCAGTCCAAAACTAATTTCAGTTGGGTCCATAGATATTTTGACAGAGACAACTTTTATCTAATTTTGGTTCTGTACCTTATCACAGTTAATTTTAAATAAAACAACTCAGATGCATTTGAAGCGCAGACTTTCATCATTAATTCAGTAGGGTGAAAAAAATGATTGCATAAACATTTGAGGCAACTAAAGCAGCCCATACACTCAGCCGATTTTCTGGCCGACCGATCGATCCCGATCGATCGATCGATCAATCGATTGCAAATCGGTTGGCCAATCGACCGATCGACGGCCGATTTCGATCGATTTCGATGGATTTCCATCGAACTTGCAGGGTGGAAAATTTAGGTCGATCTGATGAGATTGCTTATCAGTTTGCATTGGCCTTAATGGAAATCTGATGGCAAAAAAATGCCATCAGATCGAATTTCAATAGATTTCAAACTGAAATCTATTGGAATTCTATCCTGGTAAAAAATGTTCTAAAAACGCATCAGATAGACCATCAGATGCATTTCTTATCTATCTGCTGCCAATCTGACGAGTGTATGGGCACCTTTAAGCATTTATTTAACACAATCCCTTTATTTCAGGGGCTCAAAAGTAGTTGGACAATTGACTCAAAGGCTATTTAATGGGGAGGTGTGGGCTAATCCGACATTATCAATTAAGCAGATCAAAGGCCTGAAGTTGATTTGAGATGTGCTGCTTGCATGTGGAAGATTTTGCTATGAATAGACAACATGCAGTCAAAGGAGGTCTCCATGCAGGAGAAAAAAGCCATCCTTAAGCTGCAAAAACAGAAAAAACCCATCCTAGAAATTGTTACAGTATTACTTGAGTGGCAAGATCTACAGTTTGGTACATCCTGAGAAAGAAAACAAGCACTGGTGAACTCAGCAACACAAAAAGACCTGGACGTCCATGAAAACAATAATGGTGGATGATCGCAGAATCATTTCCATGGTGTAGAGAAGCCCCTTCACAACAGCACACCAAGTGAACAACACTCATCAGGGGGTAGGCATATCGATATTCAATTTTACTAATATAGAGGGTGCACTGCAAGGTGCAAGCCACTCATAAGCCTCAAGAATATAAAGGCAAGATTGGACTTTGCTAAAGAACATCTAAACAGGCCAGCACAGTTCTGGAAAAACATTCTTTGGACAGATTAAACCAAGATCAACCTCTACCAGAATGATGTAAAGAAAAAAAAAAGTACGTAAGAAGGTGTGGAACAGCTCATTATCACATACCACATCTCTTGTAAAACACGGTTTAGGCGGTGTGATGGCTTGGGCATGCATGGCTGCCATTGGTACTGGGACACTAGTGTTTATTGATGATGTGACAGGACAGAAGAAGCCAAATGAATTCTGAGGTGTTCAGAGACATACTGTCTGTTCAAATACAGCTATATGCAGTCAAGTTAATTGGGTGCGGTTTCTTGATACAGATGGACAATGACCCAAAACATACAGCAAAAGCAACCCAAGAGTTTATTAATGCAAAGTTCAAGACTTCAGGCTATCATTGCCAGCCAAGGGTTTTCCCCCCAAGTATTGTAAAGAAACATATTATTTCCAGTTATTTACCATATATACTGAAGTAAAAGATAAACCCCCCCCCCCTCCCCCCCAACTTTTACCTAAGAAACATGGGTAAAATGACTGACTCGAGTAAAAGCCGAGGGGAGGAAATGCAAAGCTCTAAAGTCACTGTTCTGTTTGCCATAAACTACACAACAAGACGGACTTAGGAAGTATGTGCAGGAAGCACGCTCCACTGCTCTACATACTGTGAGAGCAGCAAACAGATATCACCAAGCAGAAATTTACATGCCGCTACACTCTGGCGGGGGAGTGGGAGAGAGACACCCGTCACTGGCAACTCCGCTAAACCATGCTGCATATGCTGGGGGGACACAGCTGTCCCCCTGGTTGGCAAATAAGCGTTCCACTGTTATAGGCTTAAGCCTATGACAGCCGATCACGCTAATTGGCTGGCGGGGGGAGGGAGGGTCAGTGAAAAAAAAAATAAAAAAGTGGAAATTTATTATAAAATTAAACAAATAAATATTTAAAAAACAAACAAACAAACATGGGGGAGCGATCACAGCCCACCAACAGAAAGCTCTTTTGGTGGGCAGAAAAGGGGGCGAGGGGGGAATCACTTGCGTGCTGTGTTGTACGGCCCTGCAGTGAGCAGGGCCGTACGGGCGGATCGCTCAGAAACAGCCGTATCAGTCTGACGACAGAGCGTACACACGCCGGACTGTCGCTGGCACGCCCACCCAGCGGGAGGCAACGACGGACCCGTCGTTGCCTAAAGTCCGGCGTGTGTACGCTGCTTTACAGCCACTACTGCAGCTAAAGACATCAGCAGGAGAGTCAGGCAACTGGTATTGTTTAAAAGGAAACATTCATATACCTCTCAGTTTAGGTTCCATTTAAGCCCGTGGTCCTTAAGTGGTTAAAATTCCTTGTGGTAATGTACAGAACCAATTAGGAAAAAACTGTCTATGTCCAAATGTTTATGGACCTAATTGTACATTATCATCCTACAAAGCTATGCATACCTCCCAAACATAGTATAAACCCAAGACCACAATTTAAACTTTTGTCACCCATAACAATCATTGGTGATCAGTTCAGATGGCAGGTTTAAAAGGGTCACTGGACAAACACACTGTTTAGAGAGGGGATGGGGCAAGCCCACATGTAGCACCCTGCTAAGGAAATGTCCACTGAAGTTCCTGGAATAAAAATGTGTCAGATCACAGCAATCCATTTTAGGAAATCATTACAGAGGTGGCCAATAATATCAGCAAAAACTTCTCCCCAATTAACATTTTTAGATACGATCACTAACGATTGTTTTGGTGGAGGAAATTATTGTCTGTATGTAGGTTTAAGACAGTTTTGAGGGTAACTAATAACTTACCAACATGTTTTTCAGATGTGGGTGGGAACCAGATTAAAGTAAGCAACTGCAATTAAGTGGAGAACATACAAACTTCATGCAGTACGTCCTAACTGAGATTTGAACCTGTAACATCAATGCTGTAAGAATTTACAGTGTGTTCTGTTACCAGAGCATGGTGTTAACTATAGTCAGACAAGAACTGAAATCTATTGTGTAGCTATCACAAAAAAAGCAATTTACACTTGTTTGTGCAGTGCTGTACCCAATAAGGGCTTTGCTGCTCACTCTGGGGTCTTATTAAATTGGGAGGTGACCTCACTAACTACACTCTGTGTATGAGTCAAATGGTGACTCACAGATCTATTGAAATAAACAAGATGCGTGGCTAGGTACCCACGTGAAGTCGAACGCTCATTCCCTGATCCAACTTCTGCAGTGGGTACAAATGACGGCACACAAGGTGATCGCGCTCCTACGCAGTCTGTGATCGACCTAAATTCTGTCCTATCCAATCAAAACTTTCAATCAGAAACAGAGGGATCAAATCTTCAGGGAATCGAATGGGAAAAGCAATGCACTCTTATGCATAGCACTTTGGAATTATTAACAATGTACATTTAGACCAGAGAATACAGAAGGGTTTTATCAGTTCCAACCTGACTGATCCTCATCATTTCATGAAAGAAGGCAAAAATGGTGTTAGCCTTTTTCTACTACTGCTTGACATTTATGCGAATTTGAAAAAATGCAGCTTGCTAAATTTTTGGTGCAATTTGCCTGTGTTTCCATTTAGTGAATAGGGATCTAAAAATGCACTATAAAAATGCATGGAATCACACAGCAAAAAAAAATGGCATGGGTTTGCGATTGCATTTTGTGGTCCAAAACAGCACTTAGGCTGTCTGTAGTCGAAAAACAGCACTTGGGCCCGGTTCACATTGGCCTAAAAAAATCGTCCAGTTCAGCGGACCGTAATGGAATGTTCCGCAGCACAGACCTCATCGATTTTTCTGGATCAACAGATGCGTCGCATTGGCCGCGCGGTAACGGAATAGATGGTCACAGATAGAAAACCGATGCCTTTAAAACACATTTTCTTAGGGTGTGCTACATCAGTTTGCTTATTGTAAGTGTATAGCCAAACATCACAACATGCAGTATGTATCCCATCACACTGGAACAAGCTCATAATACAATAAACTCTATGGAGATCTAAAGTTCTGTTCTTCATTCCAGCAAAGGCTCTTACATTTTGCTCAAATAAATGGTTGTGAACTGCCACCCACATTTTGCATACACAAATAGTAAGCTAATCTCTCACTAGATAACAAAAATGAAGACTCCTTGTGGTCAGTGCAAACATCTAAAATAGTACTAAAGTTAACTTTTGAGCATCTGTAGAAGTTCTGGTGCATTCTCTGAGCAGGCCTCAATTTTCATGACTTTCAAGTCACACCTGTACTGCTACTAAGTCCACATACAGTATTTCACCCCTAAGCTCTACCCTGAGTGGCTAGTAGAGTGTAAAGCATAGGATTGTCATCTGGCAGGAGCTTTGCAATTGAATAAGCATGGATAGGTGAAAACCTGTCTAATAAAACCACAGGCAGACTAGTCAACTATAGTGACAGCAGGCCTGCTAAACATGGCGAAAATACAGACACGCAGGTTCAGTGGTTGCATTCACACTAGCATTAGATGTCATCATTTGATCGGTTTTAAGTTTGGTGGATGCTACTTGCAGTATTTTTTGGTTGTCTCATGGGAATCCCATAGTGATTTCCTTATGGGAAATAAAAAAACAAAAACAAACGCCACACTAACCCCATACAACACGATGGAAAACAGTGCGCAGAAGTGCTGATACAGCGCCCATTCTGATGTCTGCTAATGCTGGTGGGGATCTAGCCTCATGCTGTTTTTATGGTTTCCATCAAGTTTCCTAAGCAAAAAGTTATAGATTTTTGTACTAAACTGGAGCTACCCTTTAATTATCGACTGGCAAAACAAAATAGCAACAAAACTTAAATGTCTTTATTTTATCTCTTGCACCTAGTGGAAGAGTTTTCTTGGAGCTGTGTCTGCCATCCTTCCTTCCCGTATCCAGTGACAATTCCTCAGATGCAATTCACATTGCTTATTGGTTCCTGCAGAGGCCTCCAGGTTAGAATGTGTGGGATCAGAGGGTTCCCTGGGCTTACAGGGGAGGACTATAATCTTGGGTACATGCGCAACACAGGATTGCTCTGTTAAAGCAATAAGGGGATAATCCACAAAGAGCAAATGAGATTGCCATATTTCACTGTGACAGAATCGCGGAGCCTGTTAAACATTACTATAATTATTCAATGGCATTTTGCTCTCAGACTGCCAATGCAAGGAGATCCGCAAGCCTTTGTCAGGCAGCCCTGTATATCCAAAATAAATCACACTTTAACCTGGATCAATTATTCAGCATCAAGACTGTTTCCTGTTAACGAGTTATATGTGCTTTAGCTAAGTGACGGGGAAGTAAAATTTAATTGTTTCTGGCAGCGAATGTTAAAATCAAAGGATGGGTTTCCTTCATATCATTCATCAGCCGTCCAAGAGAGTACGATTAAAAAAAAGGCTCGTAAAGTTATGGGTAAGTCGGGCTCTGTTTATTAGGAAGGGTTCATTAGTGCATCCAAGGAGACTTAATGCCGAGGCATTTCCACTGACATCATCGGGAGTTTCCTTGCCGATTCCAATACTTAAATCATTAAAATCCCAGGAATAGTTTCAGGCATGACGCAAATCTATTTAATAGTGAACAGATGATTGTACTCCTATAGCTACAGATAGCAGCATTTCACCGGCGCCCAAAACAGGACAAACTAACATTTTACAAGCATATAAACCTCAACTCTTCAGGATTCTATACTCAACCCACTGACCACCGCTTTCTTCTTACAGTAAGTACATTCACTGATGTCCTCCCATGCTTCTCCCTGTTGCTCACCCCTCCTCACGGGATCTGTGGTTGCATTCTTTTCTGCTCTGCATGTATTTACCAGCATGCATGCACTGAAAGATGGTATCCCATCCATCACACAGGGGAACAGTTCAAGTCCACAAGTCCAGGGGAGCGGGGGGGGGGGGGGGGGGGGGGAGGAGAGAGCAGGATGCCAGGTTCAGAAGACAAGATTTCGTTAGTAGGTAGTCAATATTTCCATCCAAAACCGAGAGTATTCCAAGATGATTGAAACAAAATAACATTAAGGTTATACAGGAATATTTATTTTCTAAACACCCTTTTTCTTGCTTTTTGTACTTTTAAAGTTTGGGTGTTACGGTCTGTGTTTCAAAGTGACTCTGTAGAGATGTGACATTTTTTCCTTTTAAACAATGCCAACTGCCTAGCTGATCCTAAACATACAATAATACAATACAATAACATTTCTATAGCGCTTTTCTCCCATAGGACTCAAAGCGCTTAGGCTCTCTCAGATTCAGTAATTAGTAGGATGAAGTATTCACACAACAAAAGTTACATCTATCTATCTATCACTTCAGGCCACTGACCCCAAACAAATATTCATATCAGATGCGGATTAGGACCATACTACGCCGGATGCACAGCAGTGTGTTTGCAGCATATCCTGAGCATATTCGCTGTTCCCCATCCCAGTGTCGTCCATTTACATTAATCACCATTGTGCATCAGGTCTGCCTCTGCTGCCGTCATTCAGGTCTACTGCCACTGCTGCTTAGCTCCAGGCTCGGCAGAAGCATTAGGCTCCCATTGCATTGCAAAATACCAATGAGGTTCCTCCCTTAATACCAGGAGGATTATCATCGGTCCCCCATTCAGTGAACCTGTGAGACTCCTCCCTGGGGAGGGAGGATTCCTATTGGTTTGTTGCAATCCAAAGGGAGCCTGATGCTTCAGCCTGGGCTCCGATCTGTATACCGGCATGTGTCCCATGCAGTGGAGCAAAGAGACAGTAGCAGCATTGGTAGTGGACCAAATGGCAGAAGATGACTAAAGACAATGTAGAAGACAAGTCAGTAGAGCAGGAACATATTGTTTCTGTTGGCATCTGCAACATCTGTGCTGTCCGGAGAAATCGTGGTGGTTGGAAATGTGCGCCCCAAATTCCCAGAATGGATCAAACAGATCCATTTAAAATGCCTACTGAGAATGAATCTTATACCTAACAGAGGATCTGTTGACTCTTAAAGTCCTGCATTCTGCGATGAGGACAAAATCTGTCAGTTTTCACAGCAAGTGTGAATCAGACCTGAAAGTTCACCTGGTCAGCCAGGGCACTGGCATTGCTTTGAAGGGAAATAAACATGGTAACCTCCATGTTCCATTCACTACAGAGGCACTGCTAAAAGGAATTTCCTCATTGTGTTAAATATGGGCAATTTCTTATTGGCAGATTCCATGCATTTTTTTTTCTCAAAGTGAGTTGTCATCTTCCTCCTCATTCTCCACCCTCTCTATTCATCGGTTTATTTGCCAGGTATAAATATGCTGACTAGAGACAGCATAAAAAAGATTGAAGGACAAAAATATTAGAATACATTTTGCATGTTATTCTGTGCTCAACCCAACAAAATTTCATGGAATTTTCTTTCCACCGGTGGCTGGAAATCAGACTATGTATGTGGTGGAACATTTATTCCACCACATACCCCAAATGTTTTTGAAGAGGTGAAATTCTGTTTGGTGTGTGTGTTACTTTCCATGTCGCAGTTGGGGAGATCTTCCCTCCTCACAGACCAGTAACAGCAGACGTACCAGTGGATTTCAAGAGGAACCGTAACTTGTGACATAAAATAAAATGCAGTAAATTATTCAGGATACTCACTTTTATGGTAATTTTCCTGGTTTAAGGCAGCAGAGGCAGCACCAGTATATTGAATGTAGCTGTGCCATCCCAGTACTGATTAGCTATGCGGAATTGGCCCCTCCCCCTAGCATTCTGGGAGACAAGGTATACTTTGTGCTGGCTTTGAAATACTCAGTAAACAAACATTCCACAGAGATTACCTGACAGGACTAACGCTGAGATTTTCTGGTCGATTTACTGTCAGATCAATTATTTCCAACATGTTCGATTTGCTTTCCGATCGATTTCCGAGCATTTTCCGATCAATTTTCGTTCACTTTAATAGGAAATCGATCGGAAAGCAAATCGAACATGTTGGAAATAATCGATCTGACAGTAAATCGGCCAGAAAAGCTCATAGTGTGTACCCAGCATAAAGATGTTACTGTCTGTGATAAATTTCAGAAAGTAAATGGACAAACACTGGCTAAATTATTTATTAATGAATATTGAAAAAGAATAAGCAATTTTATTCATTACATTATTTTCAGACTCAGGGCCTAAGTTGGCATATATACATTTCCCCCACTGTATATCAATCAAGCCATGGAAATCCATCAGGTTCTCCCTTTCATAGTGTAATGCCAACATACAAAAGAGACGTTATTGCTTTGTTAAAGGATACCCGAGGTGACATGTGACATGATGAGATAGACATGTGTATGTACAGTGCCTAGCACACAAATAACTATGCTGTGTTCCTTTTTTTCTTTTTCTGCCTGAAAGAGTTAAATATCAGGTATGTGGCTGACTCAGTCCTGACTCAGACAGGAAGTGACTATAATGTGACCCTCACTGATAAGAAATTCCAACTATAAAACAAGTTCCTAGCAGAAAATGGCTTCTGAGAGCAGGAAAGAGATAAAAAGGGTCAATAGTTCACAGATTTTAGCTCTGGTATACTTCAATGAATGTGTCATTGAGCAAAAACAATAAAACAGTTAAAACTTGAAAAGTAGATTTAAACATAAATCAAAACTATGGAATATCTTAAAAAGTCATTTTTAGGAGATGGAAGATAGATACAATCGTTTATGTCATTCGTTTATTTTCACCTCGGGTGCCCTTTAAGAGTAACAAAACTGGTTCTTTCTTGAGACATTTTCAACCATTGAATCCAATGGGCTTCTTCTGCACACAACTACAAAGTAGAGTGCAACCTGGCGAAGCAGAGAGCAGGTCGGCCACGCACAGACATTACTCATAGGAATGCATGCTATGAAGTCACTGGAATATGACCATATCTCCCAGCTTTGTGGTACAAATATGGCCTCCACCAGTGAGTCCAGGCATGCTTCAGATCGGTGACAAATTGTGTATTTCCTGGCACTGGTACAAACTAAGCCCAACTATGCTCGCCTAATGGAATTACTACAAACATTCTGCAGACTGACGTAAGGAAATGGAATTTATATTTCCTGAATAACGCCAGGCAAGATGCAAAAAGAAAAAAAAAATCTCCAGTAAAAAATCCCCCCGGGAAGTGGCATTTTGGCTGCAGTTACCACCAGGAGGAGTGAATCAGATTAGTTATTCGTTTATGGGGAGTTTCAATCCATCATTACTGGGAGAGGAGAGTGGAAAAGACTGTCAAATACAGATGCGGCACAACGAGGTACAGAGACTCTCTGCAACGCTACAGAGAAACTAATATGAGCTCTTGTGAAATACAATCATCACAGCTGGAGAATGTTAAGGCTACGCAGGTATAAAAACAATAAAAATCATATTTAAAAAGTAAAATCACATGATTCATTTTAAACTAATTTTAGCAAGTTATCCTTCTTGCCAAACTGAGTAGTGGCAGTGCGCACTTTATACAGAATCATTGAGCTGAGGACCTGTCTTATTGCAGGCAGTCACTGACTGACTAATAAGATGAGCACTAGTTCTAGGGCAGGAAAGCTTCTCTTTTGAACTGTGAGTGAGTTGATTGGCTGCATGAAATTAGTAAGCAGTTTGAGTCAAACTGCATATCCCATCAAATATTTAACCTGATGGCACTGTAAACTAAATCAGGATAGTGGCTGATTATTTCAAGAGAGATGAGAGGGAAGGGGGAACCAACAACAAAGTTTAAAAAAACTTGTATCTACAGAAAACCTATGCTGGAGGCGCCCATATAATATTTAAAAGAGGTAAGTATTGCACTTATCTCTCAAAAATGATCTAAGTCAAATATACTTATTGGGAATGGACTATATGCTGAGAAGACTATGCGGTTCTCTGGAGAGAGGAGGGGGAAAGGAAAAGCAGGAGGCACCAAATTACAGTTGCAGTGATACAGGCAAATGGCGAATATGAGATGGGAGACTGCTGAAAAGGACGCCAATGGCATCATGGGAGACCCAAACTCACATGAGATGTTCACAATAACGAGCAACTTCTTACAATTTTTGCTTCTAATAAGAAATTTTAGATGATCATGAGCAATTGTATCAGGTACAGCAAATATGATACAGCATCTGTACATAGCGGCGTCATAGACAGAGGTGCTAGGCTGAGTCATAGACACTTGTTGCTGTATGCTCCATCCCCATTGCCTGATAAAGCGGGGCCACACCTCTGAAACGCGTTGCTTTGACCCTTTGGAGTGTATATATAAATAAATTTGCTTGTTGATATAACATCAACCTGTTTCTGTGTTTGCTTGGAGGAGGTAAGTCCACCACTGCCTCCCTCTTTTCTTTTTAAGTTTTAGCTGCATTTATCCTTTTGGCGCCTCTTTTCATTTCTACATCTGTCCACCCATGGTGGGAGGGTGCCAGCCCCTTGTTTGCAGATATACAGAGAGCTACTTCTTAATCCTGAGTGGAGACAGGCCTAATCTCCCCACCTGCATCTACAGTGGTTGCCTTAGTGGTAGCCCATGTTTGTGAATATAACTTTACATACTTGCCTCTCATTACCCACATCAATCCAGTACATATTGCACTATATTGGGCTCTCGGTGTTCTCTCTCGTTTTCATGTTACAAGGTCAAAGCTGCTGTTCAGCTGCTTCCATTCTGTTTCTCCATATCCCCACCAGACCCCCATCAGCAAAGTGAATTTTGCTGGCTAGAACCATCCGGCTAGTGAGGAAAACAGTTCAGTTTTCTCCTTGCCCCCAATGCAGCGCTTCTGCTTCCATTTCTGTTCCGCGGGGCACAGTGGTTCCGGAAAAATTACTGCAGAACCAAATGTGCAGCCCATTAAGGGAATCTTGCGGAATGGATACATACTAACAGACCAATGTGAACGGATCCATAGATTAGCATTTGATCCATTCACATCCGTTAGGATCCGTTCTGTCAGGATCCGCGAACGTACAGTTTTTTAACGCTAATGTGAACCAGGCCTCAGACAATTCATGCAGAAAAACTGACGCACAGAGAAACTGACAAGTGGACCCAAAGTAAAAGTTTCAGTCCTCTCCTGTGTAGTTGGAGGTTCCTCCAGTGACCAGTGCAAGCTGTATTGGAGGTCTCTGTTTTGCTCCTACTTTGAAGTTGTGCCGTGCCACCGGCCATCTGCACATCGCAATTAAAGAATTAAGTATGTAAATGTAAGTAGAAACACAAACCATTAACTTTGCATACATTATTTTGAGATAGTCTGGACTGTGCCCACTATTCCCCCACCGCACTATATAACTGTTACAAGTCTCGTTTTACAACAGCAGTTCAAAAGTGTGAAGTACAGCGGCGGCGGCGACAAAGTGACTCAGAAAAGCCTGTGAGGAATGATTGCTATTCACACGGAAATAATCAAAGTCTCACAAGCAACTCAAGGTGTACAAAAGAAAATTTTCCTTATTTGCTTTAAAAAGTGACATCAAAGAGGCACGCTATGCAAGCATAAAACTGAGTACACAAACACAGAAGCACAGAACTGGCAGCTCTGCTGTGTCAGACAGCCAACTGTAAATGTTACTTTGTCTTAACTCTAGAAGCCAAGGCAGGTGTCCATTGGATGGAGAGGACACTACTGCAACATACTAATATCTCTACTGACTACTGACAAACACACACAATGGTTAAAGTGTAACTGCAATAGCATGCATGAAATTGCTAGACTGGCCAACTACCTTGGTCCCAATATTTCGCGTACACACAGATACGTCACTTCTTTACTCAGGCCTCCAGTCCTGAGGGTCTCACAAACCGCACATTCTATGAAAATATGTTTCTCTCCTCCACCCAACCAACAGGTGCTATCTCCAGAATTTATTCCCATCTGATTACTTATAACATTGATGCTAAAACCAAATATATGTTAGACTGGGAAACAGAACTACACATTACATTTGAACCTTTAGAATGGCTCAAAATCTGGGAAAATCTCCAATTAGCTACTAAAACCCAGGCAATTAAAGACACTGCCATGAAAGTCGCCACTAGATGGTACAGGACTCCACTCAAACTTAATAAAATTTTCCCTTCAATCTCTCCACTTTGCTTTCGTGGCTGCCAAGCAGAAGGCTCCATTTTACATATTTTTTGGAGTTGCCCCTTAATTGCGGCTGTATGGGAAAAACTCAGGACTGGATTGCAATCTCTTATAGAAAAAGAGGTGGAACTAACAGCCCCCCAAGCTTTGCTCTTTGCCCCCAATCCCAGAATCCCACGAAAATGGAAAAGAATTTATTATGTGTTTATTTGCTTGGTTCTCTGGATGATTGCCAGAAACTGGAAAAAAGGCTGAAACCCCCTTTAGCCAAATTCTATCCAGAGTTGAAGATGTCCGTACTATGGATCTTATCCATCACTCTCTATATCACACCTTGCCCAAATTTCACTACAACTGGGATGACTGGTCTCTTTCTAAAATGTTTACAGATGCTTAATGTTAAAATGTATGCTTATTATTTGCTGAGGACGTACCCAATTTACTCTCACTCTTTTTCTTTCTGTTTAAATAGGCTAATCATTAGACTGACACTTGTTATTATGCATTATCCTTGAATTTGTTCTATAACTATCTGTTACTAGCTACTATAGACAATTTCTGTATAATCAGTGCATTTGAGCCTATCATTGACATACTTGTTAATCTAATATTCTTAATAAAGCATTTTGTAAAAGAAATTGCTAGACTGGCCAATACTATCAATATAAAAAAGTGAACAAATGCAAGTTTGCCTACCATTTTCACAACCCTACCCTGTCCTCCCCAAAATAGGCTTTAAAACAAATGAAAAAACAAAACTCTAAATAAAAAAAATTAAAAAGGCCCCTCCCCCCAGGTGCATAATACTCCAAAAAAACTTGTCTCCATTGTAAATTGTTGACATGTGTGACGTAGTCAGAGGTCAAGGTTTTTGATACCTGGCTACAGAGGAATACATGGCTTAGGTCAGCCTGTGACAGTAAATAAATGCAGATGGTGAGGACAGAGAGCTACTGCACCCCAATATTTTGTTGTTAACGTTTATACCTCTCTGAGACAGAAGGATATGTCATCTTGTGTCAATAAGTTCACTTATTGTTCAATGTCATTAGCAATTCTGCACATACTTTGTTCTGGAAGATTTGTTAAAGCCAGATTGCAGAAATTAATGTTGCTCTCTTCCTTACAGAATGCTGCTAGACATACATTTCAGGGGTACCCACCCCTTCTCTGCCCAAAAGGACTGCATTGCTTCTCCTGATCCCCTTCTCCTCCTGAGTGGACTATACAGCTCTTCCTGACTCCTTCTCCTTCCGAATGAATTACATGAATCCTCCAGACCACTTTCCTCTCCCAAGTGGACTATCAGCTCCATCAGAACAGCATCTCCTCCCGAATGAACTACATGGCTCCTTCTGCCCACCTTCTCCTCCCGAGTGGACTAATGGCTCCTTCTGACCACCTTCTCCTCCCGAGTGGACTAATGGCCCCTTCTGACCACCTTCTCCTCCCGAGTGGACTAATGTCTCCTTCTGACCACCTTCTCCTCCTGAGTGGACTTATGGCTCCTTCTCACCAGTTTCTCCTCCTGAATGAACAACATGGCTCCTTCTGACTACCTACTTCTCTCGAGTGGACTAATAGGCCTTTCTGACCACTTTCTTCTACCGAGTGGACTAATGGCACCTTCTGACCACTTTCTCCTCCCAAGTGGACTAATGGCTCCTTCTGACCACTTTCTCCTCCCAAGTGGACTAATGGCTCCTTCTGACCACCTTCTCCTATCTAGTGGACTACATGGCTCCTGCGGAACAGACTACATGACTCTTCCTGACCACCTTCTCCTCTTGTGTGGACTGCACTGACACTTTTAGGTCCACATATGGAAAAAAAAGGGGACTGTAACATATTTTGTTTTGGTTTTTCATACTTTTAATTTTGCACATTATAGATTCAAGTTTAATATTTGCCCTTTACAATCAACTGGTGGCATCAATGAGTAAAACCGTAAAACGGGACTAACTAAACAGCACTACAAATACATATCCCTTAATTTACTGTTAACATTTTAATAAATAATTTCTATATTCTATGGGGCATGTTATGTCTGTGAAGTAATGCTAGCAGAGACATCTATGTACAGTGGAGATCACAGCAGATCTGGGGGAGGTTTGTACTACAAAAATGAGTTCAGAGCAACAAGCTCTGTCCGAGTTCTGCATCCTTGTGGTCCTGACAGTGATCTCGGCCCACTGTCCTGATTAGCCATACACTTCAGCAGCCAGCTTTTGGATTTATTATATGTAAAAGAAATAGCTGATCATGGAAAGATATGTAGATCCAATACCTTTACAAAGATTGTGGAACTTCAATTTGCTTTGTAGTTC
The DNA here is from genome assembly GCF_040937935.1 of Hyperolius riggenbachi. NCBI lineage: Eukaryota > Metazoa > Chordata > Amphibia > Anura > Hyperoliidae > Hyperolius > Hyperolius riggenbachi. The sequence goes on along the minus strand of NC_090651.1, from coordinate 254,826,539 downwards.
AGCTTTAAGAACGCTGCAATTCCTTTGCCATGTTAAAATATTCACTTCAGTTTAACAGAGGGTGCCTACAAGTATGCAGGCAGTGCTGTTAAATTGAAAGCCCAGTTACCATTTATATATAATATATATATATATCATACGTTTGTGAATATCTGCACTTATTTCCAGGATGCTAGAGTTCCAGCAGTGAGGATGTCACTGGAAATGGACTTGGTGCTGAACCTTGATCCCTGTTCTCACAGTTCAGGGTCTCTGGTCTCGATCCACCTCTTGAAATACATGGCACGTATGCCGAACAAACTAGATTTACTGAGCTATAACAGGAAGACATGACCTAAATAGTAACAATGCCAGTGAAATACAAGCATCCAAGCACGCTTTGAAACCGTCAAGAGCGTTAGCAGTGTGTTTCTGCGCTTCGATGTGGGAAGGAGCAGAAAGTAAACACAAGTACAAGACCTGCGGACCTGACAAAGTAACGCCACTAAACGATTCCATTCTGATCAACCACTATTATTCTTCTGGGTGCACAACTCACAAATATGAATGCAAACACTAACATTTAAAGGGAACAGAACTGACCCAGTTCTGCATAATGCCTGAAAGTGGAACTGAAAGAAAAAAACAAAGTTTTTCACTTACCTGAGGCTTCTGCCAGCCCCTTGCAGCCTTCCCGTCCTGCGCCGGTCCTCCACAATCCTCTGTTCTCCCGCCGCCAGCTAGTTACATTACTGTCATTCCGTCGACTTGTAAGTCGACAGCAACTGCGTCTGTGCGCCCCGAGCCACACGTATCTTTCTTCGTGTTCCCGCCCAGAAACTATTGCGGCCGGGAACGCAAACACAGATACACGTGGCCCAGGGCACACAGGCTAGATTATCCCAACTCCAGGAGACTTAGGGTCATTCACACTATGCGCGGAGTGGTGCATTATAACACAAGTTATAATCCCACAGTAACGTGCTGCAATGTTCCCAAAATGGGCTCTTATCGCATTGGCTCACCAAAAGATGATAATTTTGACATCTATTGCGGATTCAGTGTGGAAGCATTCACACTATACACATGCTGCCGGGTCATGAAGAAGAGGCGTCACTGACAAATATAAGACAAAAGCGCGCAGACTAATTGGAGGAGCATGCCAGCTAGAGAGATGAAGTTGCTGGGCTCCCGAAAATTCTGCAGGGGAGTTTCTCTTTAACGTGGATCCGAGATAAAAAGTGGTGTCATTACTAAAGGCTTCCTCACATATATTAGTCAATTCTCCCCTCTAAATTGTTGCTCCCCTTCCACTCTATTATTATCCTCTTCCTCCAATTTCTCTACTGCTGCGGCGCTCCTGGTTCCAAAATCACAAGTGCTCCAGGGAGCACCTCTCCCAGAATTACTCATTGCATTTTTTTTTAGATGTGATAGCCTTAATCTGATACAGGAACCCACTTATCATAAATGTTCAACAGTGGGTGAGGTTTAACTAGATAGCACTGTCGTACTTTCTATTGATAATGCTCTGGGTGCCATATAGTCAACATTTTTCTTTTTAGCTATGCTCCTCTTTAAATAAATAACTTGTGTAAATCTGACACATTGTATAACCCTTCACAGGGAATGCTGTCTGATAGCCAATGAAACAACCACTGGAATTTTTACACAAACATTTATCAATGCTTTAGCGTGCTGGTTTGGATGAACTTCTCATAATAAGTTTTGGAGTTCTTCGCCCTTAGTCATAAAAATGTGCAAACACATACATATATCCTCACTGTGGTTGAAAAAAAAAAAAGTGTGCTAACTGTTTATGTCCAGCAGACAAATGGCTCACCCATAAGGAATTTCTCCTATTCCATTTGGTGTCTGGCTGACTTCCACAGCTTCCACATGATTAGCCCAGCACACAGGGAGGTGTGTGTACAGAGAGGTGCAAACCTTAACAAAACATCAGTTATTTAGAGAGTGACCTGCTCCTCCCTGCTTCCTCACCTGACACCAGGCACAGGGAAAGCACACAGGCACTGATCAGAACTCAGCAACCAGGTGCATGAAAGCTTGGCTGCCTTCCCTGCCACGGAAGTCAGTAAGGATTGTAGGACCCAACGCCTCCAATCTAATTCCCCCAGAGGCTGTAAACATATGCAGCGTGACAAAACGCAGGTGGAGAACAGGAGCAACACCCACCATCACTCCAGGGCTAGACTGTCTGTAAACGGAGGCGTGCACGGATCTTCCAGCTTGCAGGCATGGCGTGGTTATGTGCCTGTGACGTTGTTACTACCGCAGGTTAAAAATACCAAGAGCACCTTTCCTCGGGGTGAAAAGCCTATATAGCAATATGAAGAGACGCTTTCATGGAGTGCTCAAAAATAACATTTCAAAGCAAAAATGAAGTTCTATGAGCATTTCAGAGAAACAAATATTCAATCAATGAATATGCTATGTTATAGGGCTAGTGTAAAACAAAATTGATATTTTAGGAATAGTCAGTATCTGATGAATGCACTGCCTTGTTATATCTACTGAGGGCTTAGGCCCTGTTCACATCTAAAAGCACAAAACGGAAGCGCTTAGCTGCAGGTAGCGAAGCAGGAAGCGACAATGCTGCAGGTAACACGTTTGTGATTGGCGCTAATCACAAAATGCTCGCGATCGGAGCCAATCACAGCAGTGAGAGCACTGCCATAGGGTAACAAAGTACTAGCGCTTTAGTGATTAGCCAGAACAGCCACTAATCACTTAAGTGTGAAAGGGCCCTTTAAGTTGACAGAACTCTTGCACAGGACAGCCACAGCCCCTCAACAAGCATGCAGATCAGGTGCGCTGACTAAGGTCAGACTGGATTAGCAACATGCTTGTTTCAGGTGTGTGATTCAGCCACTACTGCAGCCAAAGAGATCAGCAGGACTGCCAAGCAACTGGTATTGTTTAAAAGGAAACATCCATATCGCTCTCAGTTAAGGTTCCCTTTAAGATCCATTTCTGAGCTTTGTGCATAATGCAATTGTACATATTAAGGCCTGCCTATCTCTGTAGCGAACTCATCATCAGTGACTCTGGAAAACAATATGTGATTTAATTCAGCATCATCTACTGAAAGCCAGCATGTATACTTTGGTAGATGAGCCTTGATTTATTAAAGTGAACCTGTCACAGAAGCGAGCAATAGAAACAGTATGGAGTATACGATTTAATAAAATCCAAATGCAGAGATTAACTCCGGTGAAAGCAGATGTCAAAATGATTAGTAAGTAAGTAAGCAAAGTAAAATTAGCTTTTGATGCATTCTATTGGTTAAATAAACCACCAATCCATACAATAAAAAAGACGCACCTGAAAGTTTGGGCCAAACAGCCACTAGTAGAATATTGGTAAATATTAGTGCAAATTACATCTAAACCCAATCCTATTCTCACACAGATCGAACCCCACCCCACCCCGATCTCTAACTTCACCCTGTGTGTACTGAGAACAGCCTGTGGAATTCCCCCTTACCTGCACGTAATCACCAGGTGTAAATCAGGGCTGTCAGCTGTGTCTGAAACGACTGTGCTGGGGGGTGAGCTGTTGTTGTGTGCTTATATAAACACTGGCGATTAACCCTTTCTGTGCTCCAAGGATACCAGGATGTAAACACTGCAGGGTTTCTGTAGACGTTCTAGAAGTTGTAATGAAGAAATGTTTTTCTTTAAAGGTTATTATGCTGTTGCTTATCTTTTATAGCAGAGAGGTAGTTCAGTTTAGCTCCGCTTTAAGCTGCATACAATTCGCATGAAATTGCATGCAAACCATAATTATTACCATCCCACTGAACATCTCTAGTCATTACATCAGTCTGCAAGCAATTTATTCTAGTTGTATATCGTCTTTATAGCCCGACTAAAAAAAAAAGTTTATTGATGTTTCCCTTGCACAGCTTTACCTACTTCCTGTCGGGCCACAAGTGAAGGGTATGCCTGTTAAGAAAAGGGAATCAACAACAATAGAAAGAAGAGCCTAATGCTGGGCATACACAGCCTCGATTATGCGCCGGATTGAGCCCCGGCGCATCCCCACCGGCGCCTCTAGGCGCTCGTCTACACGGGCGCTCCTTATCTTCCGCTCGTTTCCCCGCTATTGTCCGCCCGCGGGGATCGAGTGGGGAATCTATCCGGCAGGTCATCGGACCTGATGGATATTATCAATCGAGCCATCAGCGGCTCGATTGATAAGGAGAAAAAGCTCCGTGTATGCCCAGCATAACTTTTCCATACTATCCAAAAAGGTGTACAGAAGCTAACTATAGAATGTCCCAAGAGATATTCTATGGTTCTTTTGTTTTTATTTTTAATTTGATTCAAAATAAAAAAACATTGAACATGACTACGTGGAATTTCTAATGAAGGTGCTTAGGTCTTGGTACTTCAAAGTCATCTTCTAGTTTCCAGAGAATCCGATGATGTGACAGCTTATTTTCATTATTATTATTATTATTTTACAAATAGCACAAGCTGCCAGCATGCCTTTTATAGAACAGCTGAAATCCCCAATAAATGCCTTCATGTGTCCGCAGCAGCCTATTGTATTCCCCTCCACGCATCATGAAAAAAAGAGCTTGTGCTTTAACCTCCCTGAAGACAGGCTGTCAGACAGAGCTCAGTGACCCTCAATTATCTACGTTCATCTAATCTCGCTCCATCAATGGAGCTCCAGACAGTGTGGAGAAGGGACGCCTGCCCTTTCCTGTCTTCAGGCACTGGCTGTGGTTACCGTGGCAACGTGTCAGAAGCAGCTTCCCGGGTACCACCTATTGCGTTCGTTTTGAAACGGAGGTATATCGGGCTACTGAAAGCAGAACTGTAGAGGCCAAAGTTATGCCACCAAGTGATAACATAATGATTGCAGACAGTCTGGCTGGTCAAACTAGTGGCGACAGCTAACATAATCACTGAAGAGAACGTCAATGTGTGTCTGGCAACAGAATAAATCTAAACATGCGTTAAATCTATCATTTTACAGACTTCAATATAAATTATGCTATTTTGTTAAGTTTATATTACTGAAGCCTAAAGCTGTGTACACACAGTAGATGAAACTTAGCCGAGGCGGCCATTAACGAAGAATAAGAATCTGGATGTGTATATAGCTGCTTTGGCCAGCGATTAGCCCAGAGCATTGATGTCAAACACTGGCCAAGAGCATTGTTCTCCCCACTCACCCCACCCGCAGTGTGACAATATTCACATGCCGCTTCATCAGGCCTTCTTCCCCTTCTTCCCCTCTAGGCTAGCAAGGAATCTGTAAAGCCTCGGCCCTGCAAGTTCACTTCAGGGATTGAGTCCCCATCCCTGCCGTGCAACATGCCGGGCGACACTTTGTGTGAGACCTCTACAGATGCGTCCTGGTCTGGAGATATAATAAAATGAATGGACTACATCTACCAGCATGCACAACATTCCCGCGGATATTTCAATCTGCAGTTCTGTGACACAGGAAGTAGCATGGATGCCCTCATACAGATGCGGCCTATGAGCAACACTTACCCTGCGTAGGTAAGTAAATGCAAGCTGCCCACCCCAAAAGCCCACAGCATTTAGGAAACCTCCCTTAGGGGAGGTTCATTTTATTTATTTGTTATATCAGATGTTTGGGTCTCTTTAAGATTACTTTATTATCTTTAGATCTGCCAGTCAAGACATCTTTATGATATCTTGGACTATAGCTAGATACACATGCACAATTACTGCTGCTCACCACAATCAGGACTCACTCCCTCGGGAGACAGTTCCAAGTGCTGTACAAATGCGTCACTAGCCTACAGGGTAGTGACTAGTTCTCTTGCTATGGATGGGGGAGGAGGGACATCTGTGTGGCAGATAAGCTTCTGGTTAAAATTCCAGTGTCCGCAATTCATGTGACTTCAGGGACACCTGCACACACTAGATTCACCCCCCAGCCAAACGTCATCTAGAGTGTGCACCTTGCAGGCAAGAATTTCTGACTAAGCATAGAACCTGAACAGGTCTGCTGCTAATAACTTCTGAAGGAGAAGAACAAACTTAAAAGGTTTGAATTACAAATTACACCCATCTCATTTCCAGTCTAATAGCATTTTATGTAATTCTCCTTTAAAGTGAACCTATGCCCATTCAACTGAGACTCAGGCCTGAGTTAGGGCGCTTTCACACCGGCTGCGTTCTGCTTTGTTTTTGAAAAGACTTGCGATTTTCCAAATGCAAGTACAGTAAAGTTACGATTGGAATCGTGGGAATACATTCTTACTGTATGCATTTCCAATTTTCTAAAAAGGCAGTCGTAGTTCTGCTGCATTTTTATTGCGTTTTGATTGAGGCCAACATAGTGAAAACCACAAAACACGAAATGCAATCGCGTTTGCATTTTGCGATTTTGGGTGTGAAAGAGCCCCTACACATTTTTCCTGGCATTTACTCCCTCAATAACACCTCGTGCGTTGCTGATCCCATTTTCAGCAATGTACAGTGATGTGATCCGCAAGACCATCAGAGGTATAGACTGCACTGTCTGATGTTTCCATCCATGTGTTGCGATTCGGTGTGGCAACAAGGAGTTACATGCAACAAAAGGTCACATGCATTTTTTGCACAATGCAGTACGATTCCATTCCTTATAATGAATAGGATCGCTATTGCATTGAGGAAAATCGCATAGCAAGTGCTTTGCATTGTACTGGCAACCTGCATTGCACGCAGCAGGGACAAGGCCTTAGCTGTTCCCACTGGCCAACTGTCCCCATTATTCATCAAGTCATACTGGTGACAGGATTAGTGGACAGCGGTCTAGTGACAGTTGGGATTAAATTAGCCTGATGAGGGAGGAGGGGCGGTCACAATTCTGTGGCCTGAGTTACACTCTATAAACAGTTGGACACAGCTTATATTAATGTGCACCTGAATCGAGTACAATTATTTAAAATAATCACATGATGTACCTGTAAATGAATATTACATACTTACCTCGCTGTCAATTCCTCTCAGAAGCTCACCATTTTTTTCTAACAATGATTCCTTCCAGCCCAAGATTTCTCAGATTTGTCTCCCAGGAAGCTGTACGCCTTGGGCCCTTTTTCACTATATCAGTTGCTGTCAGTTATAACTGAAAGGACAACTGATGTGCAAGGTAATGTCCATGCTTCCCAGTGGTGTACCTAAGGAGCTTGGTGCCCCAGTACAAGTTTTACATGGAGCCCCAAACACTCTATTGATATGGAGCCCCAATACCTACCAGAGACAGCTGCATGTCCTAGTAGTGTATTTAGAGTATGGAAACAGTTTGTTAAGGATACTACTATTCAATGCACATATAGAGGTGTTTATTACCAGCATAGCACCAATGAAAAGCTAATAAGATGGATGGGGGGGGGGGGGCCTCTGGCCCAGGGGACCCATGTTGCTACGCCTCTGCCTATGGCTCAAGTGATATTACTGGTAAATGGAGTGCGAACCCGGAACCTGATTAACCACTGCATACTGGGAACATCCCACAACACCTGCTGGATCTAACAGTATTAACTCATTTAAAATGTGGCTTTTGTGAAAGCTGCCCTGGTCGTTACGCTTGCCCATTTTACTTGCTTCCAACACATTACTTTTAAGAACTCACTGTTCACGTGCTGCCTAATATATTCCACCTAATGGCAGGTGCCAATACAAAGAGACGACTGTCAGTGGTTTTAATGTTGTGGGTGATCAGTGTATCTGTGTCCTGTTTCTTGCACATTATGTCTAATAGAACAGGCCAGGAAGGAAATGAATGATGCCCTGTACAGAAATCAGACATTGACACCTGAGGCAATCATTCACCATGATTTGAGATGACAGTCTGGTGTCTGCACAGGTATCCCCAGTGTTCCTCTCTACAATGGTTGTTTAACTAAAGTCAGTGCTACCATAATGCTTTGCTACTCCTTTCTTTTTACTGATTTGGCACATAGATTGTAATGGGAGAATAGATTACTAGGAAGATTACTATCGTCAGATGTAGCAGGAGACTTTTGGGATAACATTACAGAGGTATAAAAAGTAAACAAATCAGGCTGCAACAGAGAGCTAAATGATGCAAGGGTTAATGAAGAGAATTGCTAAACAGCTAACCTGCATGTTCTGTGCTAAGAGTTATTATATACTATACGTTACATTTTTGCATGGACATATTTACCACCAGACATCCAAAACTTTGACGCGATAGCATCTCGGCAGTACCACAGACGGCAATGCAAGTTTGTGGCTATAGGGTCGAGTGCTTAGTTTGGGTACTCTGCTCTGATATAGCTGAACGCACGGAATGGTTATGAGTTCTGTAGCTAAATTCAGATAGTGGCAGGGACGGGACTTTAGTGTGAGGATCGAGGAGGAGTGACTATAATATTGCCGAGCCCGGAGGCTTTATTTATAGGTGATAAGGTAACAGGGAAGTGTTAGGCATGGAGAGGGAGGATATAACATATTTTTAATCAAAACATTACCATTGTCTAATTACCGGTAATATCTCACACCCAATGTCACCGCGGCTATAATAAACGTAAGCACTAACACTAGATGGTTTATTTGTGAGATAAACCATGTACTTTGACTGGAAATTAGCTATACATTTTTTCTTTGTTATAAAAAAAATTCTATAAAATTTTAAGTGAGAAAAAAAGGAAACATTCACACAATTCAAAATAAACACTACTCTAAATAGCCTGATATGTCACAGTGGAATTTGTGGTTCCAAAGAACCTACAGAGCCACAGGTTGTTCAGAGGGTTGAATAAAATGTTCCTTATAGGACTGTCACAGCTGCTGCATAAATCGGAGATTTGGAAATTGGGTCCTTTTCTCCCTCTTGAGCACATGATGCTGCGCCTAATTCACGGCACAAGCACTCTCACCTTCCACATAACCCTCGCTTATCCTTCACTCACGTAGATCCTTATTCCCATCGCCAAAAGCCGCTCTCCGCCTCCTCCCCCTTCTTATCCCCTTCAATTATCTCCCGGCTTCTCCGACGCTATCATCCAGCCTCCTTCCTCCCCACCTTCGCCCTCGCCAAGTAATTTCCTCTTCAAATCAATTCTCCTAATCATAGAAAACCCAAAAGGCCCACATGAACGCCGCCTCAAACCAGAGCGCAGACATTAATTAAAGCCCCTCTAGCCTCCCTGACACTACAAATTGGATGCGACAGGGGTGGGCTGCCTCCTCGGAAATGTTAACCCTTCAGATGGGAGGCGAGAGAGCGGACGTGGGGATGATGATGAGCACCAGCTTCGTGATTGGAGCCATGCCAGCCGGAGCCTGGGACTTACACGTTCTTCTAATAGCAATTATTAATAAGAAAGCTCCCTATTCATCTCAGGGATTTGGCAGGGAAGCAATTTCCATACTCCAACACATAAAGCTGACAGTTTCTTGGTCGCGCCTGAGGGAGAGAGGGTGGGAGGTCCCTGGCAGGGGAACAAGGTGCTTATGAAAGAAACCTGGGCTTCCCCTCCTGTGTCCCTTCACCCACTGAGCACCATGCGAACCGCCTGGTGTGCCCCTGACACTGAAACCACAGTCAACAGACACAGTGAGAGGCGTCCTGCCCATTTCCTGAGCGCTCTCAAAGGGGAATTGTTAAGCTGAATATCTGTGTGCAGGCTGACAGCCCCTCTGGAGATCCCCTCCCCCGGCAGCACAGAGAGACGGTTCATCTGACAGCTGTGAGGTCTGACCACATGGGGAGGGGGAAAGGACGTGTTACGGGCACAGCTGGAGAATCAAGCTTTCAGTTACAGGCAGGGGGTCCCTCTGATAAGAAAGCAATGAGCAACCACACAGTGGCCCGCTCAGAAGGGGGGAGTCACAGTTAAATACTCAGGAGGAAGACTGTGTCAAAGTTCTGCTCTTGTTTTTGATAGACAAGGGAAAAAAAATAATAAGGGGAAATGAACTTGATTCAAAAACTTTTTCATCTCTTTTTATAAAATAGAGTTTTGGGGAGGTGGTTTTAGGAGAACCTGAAAAAGCCACGTACACAGGCAATGCATCGATCTAATAATTCAACAGCTCAAACATCCATCTTGTAGCAGCCATTGGTCATCAATTATTTAGTGCACATCAAATTAGCACCACACAAGCCTGAATACAGAACCAGGCTCAACTCAGAGCTCACTGGAAAATAACAATGGAAGCTCTTCCCAGGGTTTTCAGCTCAATTAGGTTTGTATACGGCAGTCTACTCCTGTATTCCCTTCCCTAGATTGTCTGCTCCTTTGGTGAGCGGTCTCTTTTTCTGAAACAAGGTACACCCACTAAATGGCATCTAATATGACAGATGCCAATAGGCAAGTATAGACTGTTTTCAGAGTGAGGCTGGGGCCACACTTGCTTAAAATCACATGCGACTTCCTGCAATGCAAAACTGCATGTAATGTTTTTCAATGGCATGCAGTTATAGACTGCCAGCAAGTGTCCAAGGTTTATGGTGGGTGAAGCCCAAGTTGACAATGTGCACTCAGTGTTGGAAATCATCCGCAGAAAACGGATGCGGTTTTCAATTTTGCACATTTACTGCTCGTTTTAATGCTCGCTTCACCTACCAAAGACCTTCGCAAGTGTAGCCCCAGTCTAAAGGTGGCCATCCATGGTTTGATTTTATTTATTAATTTTTAATTTTAAAACTGACAAAAAAATTATATATATATATATATATATATATATATATATATATATATATATATATATATATGTATATATATATATATATATATATCTCTGAATGCACTGTTTGAATAATGATAATATGCTATTACATTTTCTGAAACGTCAACTAAAATTTTCCCCATTGGCCAATAAATATGTAAAAATTCAGTAAAATTGATAGAAAAAAAATTGTTTACACAACTGATCACTACTGAATAATCAAATATTTTTTTTTTAAGTGTTAAGTTGTGTCATGTATGGCTACCTTTAGGCAGGTCAGGGCAAGCTGGGTGAAATTGGGCCAGGATTAGGCTGAGTTCATCATCAGCTACATTTAGGCTACTTGCACACCAAGACGTTGCGTTAGGTGCCACGTTAAAGAGGAACTCCAGTGAAAATAATGTAGTAAAAAAAGTGATTCATTTTTACCATAATTATGTATAAATGATTTAGTCAGTGTTTGCTCATTGTAAAATCTTTCCTCTCCCCGATTTACATTCTGACATTTATTACATGGTGACATTTTTACTGTGGGCAGGTTATGTAGCTGCTCCTAGCTGTTTTGGCTGTTAGAGACAGCTGTAAACAGCTAATTCCTGTCTGTGAACATTGTTACATTGTGGCAGTTTGCCCAGAGTACCTCGGTACTCAGAGCTTCTTGTGGGAGGGGTTTCAGCACAAAATCAGTCATACAGCGCCCCCTGATACTCTGTTTGTGAAAATCATTATATTTCTCATGTAAAAGGGGGTATCAGCTACTGATTGGGATAAAGTTCAATTCTTGGTCGGAGTTTCTCTTTAAGGTCGCATAACGTGCACCTAACACAACGTATGGTGCTGCAAGATAGGACGGTAGAGTGAGCCGCGTTAGGCGGCTCTATCTGTATATGGTCTCCCAGAGTGGCGCTGATTGGCTAGCGGGACCACGTGATGCGGAGCGAGACACTCCGCATCACGTGGTCCTGCCGGCCAATCAGCTGCCGCCAGTGCAGTGAATATTAAGTAGCCATGTGCGCGGCTACTGTAGCTGGCTCTCCCCGCCTCCTCTCTGCCCCCCACTGAGCATGTGCAAACAGTCTAATGCGGCTATAGCCGCTCTTAACGCCGTAGCATGCTGCACTTTTGGGAGAACGTGCAGCGTTACATGTAACGCAACATGGGCTGTGTGAACAGCCCACTTGTGTTACATTGCTGTGCGTTGGGGGAGCGTTACAGGCGCACTAACGTGCGCCTGTAACGTCCCTGTGTGTAAGCAGCCTTAGGGCAAAATATTGGGTTAGGATAAGTTTAAAGGAGGTATGCATAGGGTTAATGTAAGGCATCAGACAGGGAGGGGTTTAACTATAATGGTTGAAAGGGAAAAACATAAGGTAAGGGTTAGGCAAAAGGTAGGGAACAAAGTTTTTAAGATGCCCATCCATTACTCAAATTGCAACATATCTGGCCAGCTTGATCATAGTGATCAAAACTGGCAGAGATCGATCTCACAGCCTGGTCATCTAATCGATATTCTTGATCAATTTCCAGCTGCATTGATCAAAATGATCAATCCAGCAAGCTGGGGAGAACTCGCTCTAAAGGGCTCAGTCAGGTGCGTGGCTGTGATGGCGTTTGATATTACAAAAGACAGACCCACGGCCAGTCTCCCCCTATGTAATGTGCCCCCCCCCCCCCCTCCAAGGAGCGAGCTTGGAAGCACTTCACCTACCAATCACATTTCTCCTTTAGAATTCTATCTCCAACTCCAGAAGTGCCTGTACCCCATCTCATGTACTGATGTCACAAACATAAGACGGGGTCAGGGTGTACAGGTGCCCCTGGTGATAGACAGAAGAAACTACAGAAAGCGCAGGTAATAGATTCCTCTATGGTTAAGACTCGATCAGAGAGGGATCTATCAGATGGTTGATCTGGTGGCCATTGACAAGTAAATGGCCACCACAAGTAAATGGCTGAGATCTCAGGGGAATTAAGTAGATATAAAAAAAATTCAGCTGATACTTGGCGTTTAGTTTATCACCATCCACAATATACATCCAACTTTTGCTCTCTAACACCATAATTTTGTACTTTTTACATCTTGGTGTTATGGACCTGTGACTATTTAATGCAAGGTCAAAATTATATTTCTGTATGATCTCTAATTATCCTAGATCATCAGAATGAGGGGTTACAGCTGGTCAAGCTTCATGAGTCACCAATAACCATCTGGTGATTCCAACCTGGTTATTGGGAACTGGTTCAGTGTCTGTATTGATTGGGTGGGATTCCCCCATCCAGCCATTGTATGAGTCAGCTCTCATTGGTTGCAGCAGAGGGAGCAGGTTACAGCAGTACAAAGTATAACTCCTTGATATGTTTAAGAAGGTCCTAATTGTGGGTGCATTTGCAGCTGTATCTACACAGCATGTCATTCACTAGCTAATATGTCCCAAGTCTACACTATGGCCAGGTATGAACCAGGCGAGGATTGCAAACTTTTTTAAAATAAAATTACGTCTGGCTTACAGGGTTGACTGATGTTTTCATGTCATCCCACTGTATGGGCAATTCAACACTGTGAGCTTCTTTACAGGAGGACAGAGCAGGGTGACAACTCATCCAGTGTGCCACACCTCTTTATAGTGCAATCAACAGGTCTTGACCCAACTGCCTTTACTGACAGGAGAAAGAAGTGAGGTTCAGGGGCTGGCAATCTATATAGAACTATCCGAATCAGAACTATACATCTTTTAGGGCTCATTTCCACTATCGCGAATTCGCATGCGTTTTTCGCATGCAAATTCGCATAGCAATACAAGTGAATGGGACTGTTTCCACTTGTCAGGATTCCTTTGCGTTTTTCTGTGCAGAAAAAATTCGCATGGCAGAGCCATCAGAATTCGCATACCGCATACCGCTATGCGAATCGCATACAATGCATTTAATAGGAAATTCGCATGAGGTTTGGGTATGCGAATTTTCATGCGAATTTTCATGCGAATTCGCACAGAAACAATGGAAAAGCACACCAGCACTGCCATGGTTAAATTCGCATACATCGTCATCCATGCGAATTCGCGTGCGAATACGCATGAAAATTCGCATGGACCCGCATGCGAATTTCGCATCTGCATGCGAATTTTTACCGCGGCGATTCGCACCGCACAAGTGGAAATGCAGCCTAAGAAGTTTAAGAATCTCACATACACTGTATATCAAATTTGTATTGAGGGCTCTTTCACATTAGGGCAGATTTTCTGCGTTTCAACGCAAGGAATAAAGTTTGCGTTAACCAAGGTAAAATGAAAGTCCATAGACTTTCATTTTAGCTTTCACATATAACGCAGCATTTTTGTGCGTTGCGTTGCACTGCACCCAGGCGCAGTTTTTTGGCCGACGCTAGCTTTATGCGTTGCAATGTTAGTCAATGTAAAACGCACACTATGTGCGTTTTTAATCCGTTTTCAACGCAGAAAATCAGTCCCAGAAGGCAAAGAGGCAACTTCCGCTTTGTCACTTCCTTTCTAGGGCCAGATAGGAGCGTGGATGGACGTGAGCAGGAGCTGTGTCGCAGCAGAAAAAGAAATGGGCCCCAAAATCAACATAGACATCGAGGACCTTATTGTAAAGGTGCAGGAGCATCCTGCACTGTATGTCTGCAGATCAGCTTTGATCTGATATTTGGAAAATGTTGAAAATGTTGCCTTTTTTCAGCTACTACAATTAACCTCCTCAACATTTTGAAGCTTCATCTGGAAATAATTGGCCAATGAGCAGCCAGAGACAACCCCCCCCCCCCCCCCAGCCAGAGAGTACTCCCCTTGTTATAGGTAGTCAGAGATGTCACCTCAATGCAGGTAGCCAGAGATTGCTCTCTCCCCTCTCTCAGTATATGTAGTGTAAGAGTGCCCCCATTCAGGATAGGTCGCTGGATAGAGCCCCCCCATCCTCTATACAGAGTGCGAAGTGAAGCATGTATTCTTCACCTCCCCCGGGTCCAGCCACATGCTGCAAGTCTTCCTCCTGTCCTCTGGGGAATGTTCTATCTCTATGCTATCCTCCTCCATAGTCATGTGACAGACAGCGATCTCAGCCTTGTGATGGGCCCCAGGGAGACATGGAGAAGACGGGCTGCTCTGCCTGGATGCTGGGGAGGCGCTCTGTGCCCAGCAGTATCCACAAGTGTAGCTCTGGGTTACCTCTTACTTCTCTGCAGCTAGAAGTAACCGTGAGCTACACTCGGGAATACCAGCAAGGAGGTTAAAGAGAAACTCCGACCAAGAAATGAATTTTATCCCAATCAGTAGCGGATACTCCATTTTACATGAGAAATTTATTCCTTTTCACAAACAGACCATCAGGGGGCGCTGTATGACTGATATTGTGGTGAAACCCCTCCCACAAAAAACTCTGGGGACCGTGGTACTCTTGGCAGTTTCCTGTCTGTGAACCTTTTTGCATTATGGGAAATAGCTGTTTACAGCGGTTTCCAACTGCCAAAAAAGCAAGCAGCAGCTACATCACCTGCCAACAGTAAAAATGTCACCATGTAATAAATGTCAGAATGTAAATTAGGGATTTAAAAGGTGTTACAATGGACAAACACTGACAATCATTTATACATAATTATTGTAAAAATTAAGCACTTTTTTTATCACATTTTCACTGGAGTTCCTCTTTAAGCATACAACAAAAGTGCACCAACTGTCCAATGGGCTGTAAGCTGATTTGGGCAGGGCTCTCTGCCCTTATGTGTAAAGTGGTTACATATTTTCCACTTTCATGTAGGATGCATTGTTAACCTGTTCAATGGACGTTTATCTGTAACTCATTACCATGTAACTGTCCATGTTATTTATATTCTACAGTATTGTACAGCCTCACGTAAGATAATGGTGCAATTTAAATCCAGAATAATAAGGGGCAGAGGACCCTGCACAGTCAACTCAGTGAAAAGGTCCTGGGAAGGCTAAAAAAAAAAAAAAAGAATCAAAAGACAAGAAAGTCCTCTCAAACTGCAGGTTGCCTGGAGGGAAAGCAGGAAGGTCCCCTCTTGGATCTCTCTTAGCCACTGCTGGAGATGGTTACGCTCTATTACTGGAATAAGCGGACTGCCCTGGCATTCTGTTACAGTGGGGAGAAAGTGTTGAAGTACAAAAGGAAGTGGCCTGCAAAAGAGGCACCCATTAGTAGTGTGGATCCCATTACAGAATGATCAAACACTAAAGGAGGCCACTAATGATACAATTTGCCGAACAATTGTCTAGACACAATTATTTGTTTGAAAAATTGGAAATGATTGTTTGGGACCACTAAAGGTAGCCATACACTGGTCGATTTGCCATCAGATCGACCAACAGACAGATCCCTCTCTGATTGAATCTGATCAGATAGGGATCGTATGGCTGCCTTTACTGCAAACAGATTGTGAATCGATTTCAGCCTGAAACCAATTCACAATCTGCTGAGCTGTCACTTGCCCCCCCCCGCATACATTACCTAAGGCTGGCTCCCGGACGTGATGTCCCCGTCATGTGGCACCTCTGGCTCCGGCATCCGCATATAACTTACGCTATCACACCAGTGACAGCGGAAGTTCAAATAGAGCGCCCTCTATTTGTACTTCCGCTGTTACTAGCGGGACAGCGGAAATTATACGAGGATGCCGGAGGTGCCATGACGGGAGCAGTGACGGACGGGATGCCCAGGAGCCAGCCTCAGGTATACCTGCGTCGAAAGGCCCCGAATCGTACGCCGCAAGCGACGCGCTCCCTACCCGCGGGCGATCGACGCTAATTTCCCGCACGGCGCGATCAACGGACTGATTGATATCAGGAGGAAATCAATCGGTCGGGTGCGTTTAGCGCAAACTATTTGACAGCAGATTCCCAGTGATCGAATCTGCTGTCGATCGGCGGGAAATTGGGCCAGTGTATGGCCAGCTTAACAGACAAAAATCTCCTAACCAATCAGATCAGTTTGACAGGACTGATCCGAAAATTGGATTGATTTCATTAATTTGATCAGATTGGTTAGGAGATTTTCATCCATTAGTGGTCCCAAGCAAATATTTCCAATCCTTCATACGAATAATCGTTTGTAAACGATCATTTGACAGTTTGTATCGTTAGTGGCCACCTTGCATAGTAAAATGTCCTATTAATAGCATGTGAGAAATCTACACTCTTCTTTTCATATTTTAACCACAGCAGGGTACTTCTTTAACAATACCTTTCTGTAGAGCCCAGCCTACAGAACGCAAAGCCTGGGATAAAAGCAAACTGTAAATGAGGCGATATCTTATTTACCTGCCGATTTTGTTTGTCGGTGTAATTATTCTACAAAGTCTCCACGTTGATAAAAGTTAGTTTCTTGAAAAAATGTGGACTACTAAGTAACAGACGGGAAAGCCCTTGATGCTGCATAATGTCAAAGGCTGTCATGCTTTGTACTTCCTGCCTTGGGCTGTGGGGGAATGATCTGTAATTTCTGGTGAAGTACAGTTTGCGTGCAGAGTTTGGGTTACACTGCTGACTTCTGCGTAAACCAGCTTATAAAGAAGCAGAAGCGGTGCGAGGAAATCCCCTGACTGTGGCTTAACTTAAAGCCTAATTGTCAGATTCAGGTTACAAAGCAAAATATCTTGTGCAGGTTTTTTTACAGTCTTGAAGCCTTACGTGTAGGTAAAATTATATAGAGCTGTAATCACTGACTCCACCGTGATTCTATAGATGTGTCGCTCTGAAGATCTTACAATATCTCCTGCCTCCTAGCTGCCAAGCACATGCAAAGGCTGTCAGAAGAGTCTTCTGTTCACATCAGTGGGGAATATTACCCAGATTCTTCATGCTTCAGGCACAGGGGAATAGGTGGTGGAAGCAATAGCTATGGGTATCTTAAATGCTGAACAATGTGGATGAAACTGCATACATACTACATCTTCTACACTCTACTTCTATCAGTCACCTGTTTGATGGAGGCTGCAGTTATCTGACAAACAAAAAGCAGGCTAGCTCCAGGCTGGTCAACTATTCATCCGGCTAGTCTTCAGCTTGTAGGTCAAAAAAACAGCAGCTTCCACCAGACAATGCTAATGACTGGATGAGTCTAATGACACTACATCAAAATAATACACTCTTGACTAGAGGTGCGTACACACATGCGACTATAGTCGTTTGTAACGATCGTTCCCCGATCTTTACCAACGACGATCGTTACAAAAAACGAACCAACGACTATTAAGGCAAACGACGAACGAGGCAAATCGCTACAAAACAAAGTTCTGTCTTGGCGGATTTTTACCACCGACGATCGTTAGCAAAAGTGGTACATCGTTGGAAACGATCGTTCGTACCAGGCTGGACATGCGCATTTCATTTTTTCTCCAAGGAACTTTACAATTTTATGCGCAGGCGCATTAAGTGCTTTTACATGGTGTAACGTTCGTTCTAACGATGTGATCGTTACACACTTTTTACAACTAACTTTACTTCGGTCGTTCTTTCAACAATTAAAAGATCGTTCGTCGTTGACAACGAACGATCGTTGTCGCATGTGTGTACGTAGCATAGGAATGGTCAATGAGATGCAAATAATTGATGCAGAATTATGTACATTTTGTATGCAAATCTATTCAGCTGGAAAATAGATCAATCTAGTCCCCCAAGGTTTAAATAACTTAGTCCAATTTAAAGCTGAATATAGTTTCATACAGAATTTGCATAATCCTGCATCATCTCAGAAACATTTGCATATCATTGACTAACCCTACTCCTGATGATAATACATCCTATTAGGCTTGTCAGAAATTCATTTTAAATCTTCAGGTCACTTTTTGCTCAATTCATTCCAACGCTTTGGCTGTACCTTCTTATTAGTATCTCTTTTAATTGATGCATGGACCATTTCCCAGTTTTCCTGTGCGCACTGGAAAAGGTAAATCGCTTTGATTTGAGAAAAAGAACGCAGTCAACTTTTTTTATATATGCCTGCTATATAGTTTTTGCTCTTCTTTGTAAATAGGTCCAGTTATAAAATTATGAAACAGCTGAAATGGCGTACATACACACACACACTCCAAAATTGACACCTGAAACACACAATTGATCAGTTCGGGTGACAAACTACAAATGGCCACTGTACAGTTAGGCTACTCAGCTACAGCCCGTTCTTAGCTTTGAATTGAGGAATGAGGACAATGGGTAGTTAACAAGCGAGTGACACCCCGTGGCATCTGGAACAATGAAAAACAATAGCGTTCATTCATTGTTTAGCCATCTGTCATGATGGATCACTAAATGATATTGTGGAGCAGCCATCTCCAACAAACTCAATCTAGCATGTGTGCATAACTTTAGAGACAGCTTTCAGCACTGTAAAGGCCCATACATACACCACAAAAGTCGGCTGAGGCGGCCGATAACTACGTGTTTACGGCAGCCAGCCACCCAGCCAGCAGCCAGTGACCCCAACCCACAAGCAATTCACTGGGCAGATCTTCTCACCCCCAGCAACACCGATCCCCTGCCAATCCCATTATTTGCTCTGCTACCCCACCCAGGGTATGATGTCAAGAATGCGCTGCTCGTCATCCCTCCGTCGATGTCACCCAAGGGGATCCGGTCCTGATCCCTGATTGGTGACATCCTTCAAAGGTGTGTACGATCCTTAAAGTAAACCACAGATCTAAACATAGTAGTGGCTGGATAGTGTAATGGTTAAGGGCTCTGCCTCTGACACAGGAGACCTGGGTTCAAATCTCGGCTCTGCCTGTTCAGTAAGCCAGCACCTATTTCAGTAAGGAGTTTCTTGGGCAAGTCTCCTTAACACTGCTACTGCCTACTGAGTGCGCTCTAGTGGCTGCCTCGCAAGCGCTTTGAGTCCGACAGGAGAAAGGCGCTATACAAATACTGCCATTATTATTATTATTATTATTATATAAAAAATTGATACTCACCCACATCCCTCGGCGTCCTCCTGCGGTCTGCTGTTCAGCCGCGATCAGCCCCGGTAACTGGCCCAGTCCGGGTCTACTGCGCATGCGCGGGAGGTCCGGGGGACTCAGATGTGTTTATGGGGCTGGAGGAAGCCCTAGGTAAGGATCGATTTTTCCTATGTTTAGATCTTTGGTACACTTTAAGTACTGGTTCACACTGTGTGCTAAAAAACTGATAGTGGTCCTTTAACTGATCAGTTCTTCCATAACGGTGGTGAAAAAGCTGTAAGTTAAAATGCCTAGATGTGAACTGACCCATAGAGAAACATGGACATTTCTTTCACCTGGGCTGCACATCAGTTGCCTATTCATTTATAACGGATGTCAACTAATTCAGTGTAAACCAGCCCTTAAAGGACCACTATTGTGAAAAAAGTAGGCAGTTAAAATCTCACAGAACCAGCAGGTTTAGGGCCAGTCCATCTCCTCATGGGGAATTCACAGGGTTTTTCATTATGTTCAGCAGCATTTCCTGAACAACAGTTGCAAAGTCTAACTGACAAAATAGTGTGCAAGTGAGTAAGGAGGCTGGCTGGTATCTTACTATTTTGGCAGGTAAACTGCTGTTCAGGAAATGCTGTTGAAAACGAATAAATCCCCGAGAATCCCCCATGTGGAGATGGACTGGCCCAAAACCTGTCGGTTCTGTCAGATTTTAACTGTCTACTACCTGTTTAAAGGATAGTGGTCCTTTAAACAGGTAATTATGTAAATGAACCCAAGGGAGATAAGGTGACTAGAAAGGCATTGCTTTCCTTGTTCCATTTAACTTCAGTCTGACCCTACTGAATGCTGTATAGTCCCATCTTTGTGACTGGAAATAACTGTTTAAAGCTGAACTCCTGGCAGAAAGCTGAACACATGCATGGAATACATAAGCCTAAAATCTTTCACCTGTCAAAAAATGTAATTTTGGCATTCAGATGACCTAGCTGCACAAAACAACTACTATACGCTCAAAGTGATAAGTAAGGCCGAGTTTGCGTGAGATGTATGCTTGTTGTATGGTTACTGTAAGCTGGCCAGCAATGTGGTATTTGTAGTTCCGCCATACTTTTCCTTTGTTTTTATAACCCCAATACCTTACCCATATCCCATTTTTCCCCAATTTTATGCTAATCACATATGAATTAATAATGATTTTGATACGTTTATACATATACACTGGATACCTAATTCTGCAATTTAAAGCAAAACAACTACTATGCCTACCCTTTTCTTCTTTTTGTAGTTGGGCAACACACCTTGGGCAAAGCCCCTCGTCCAACCAGCTGAAGGACAGCACAGGTCAGCAGCTGTTTGAGCTCAACATTCTGCCATCTCTTCCTATAAGAAGGCTGTCATTAGCCTGACCAAACTATGCAGTGTGCCTGATTGGCTCACAGTGTGCAGAAAATGAATATCAACATTTCTTTCCTGGCTGTATATGTAAATGTGTTTAATTACTGTTTATTGAGCACATTAGTGGATGAATCACACATCTTTCTATTCACACTCAGCCTCAGGCTACTGTATTCTACCCCTCCCACTTTTCTAAAAATTTACAGAATGAGGCACTGATTCACTAAGAATAATAAAATGAATTGGAAATGTTGACATCTAAGATTTTTGTGACATGATTTCAGTGATAGGTCAGCTTTAAAATCAAGGTATAGCTAAGAGGAATATGTATGCAGGAGAAGCAGCTACTTATTCAGGGTATATTCATTTTACAATAGCTCAGGACTGAACGATCAGTAAATACGCCCTGTGAATCGCTGGCTATTGTTGGATCTGCAGCAATCAATATTTCATAGCAGGGGCAGCAATTTCCATTTTGTCATATAGCCATTTCTAGGCATCAATTTTTAATAGGACTTTTCTGCATGCAAAATAAAATCAGCATGGCAGACCAGTGTAAGCAGACTACTATATACCTATTGGCCACAGAGGAACTAAAACTCACAACATGCAATGTCAGGGTATTTTTGTACCTAGTTTTGTGCCTAGCTTTGACCTGGCATCAGAGAAATATGGAGGCTAACCCTGCTGGCTTCTTCTTCCAATTACACCCAGGCACCTTGCATTAAAAAATCTAGTTCAGGAATAGCAGCCTCCTGGTTTTTACAACAGCTGTATTCCTTGAAGTTGAAGAGAGGCTGTGAAAGTTGTAACTAAAGAGAAGTTTGGTTCTGGTATGATGTGACAGTTGTGGGATAGCTGTGTCAAGTGCCATTGATATGCAGAAGCGTTCTGACACATCAGAAGCGTTCTGACACAGAAAGATAAGGACACTCTGTAATTAATGCCCCAAATGACTGTTTTTTGTGACAGCATAAGCTGACCATACAATCAATCTCCAGTTTTACCATATTTATTTATTATAAGGGCCTACCCGAACCATATTTCAAATTACTCCCAGAAATCAAACAGTCACTTACTTAGTACGAGTTCCGACATGCAACATAGCAGTACAACGCATCGGCACTGCAATATCACCCGAGGGATCGAGGCAACATCCCTTGTACGTGTGTATGAGGATTTAGTTACTTTGCTCAGTAGCATGACTAGGGGAAAGCAGGAAACACCATCAAAGGGAGTGACAACCACCAGGGCTGCTCTATTAATGGGCCTGCTCTTATTGCTCCCTGCCTGGCCTGGATTGAGTGCCTGCACACACTTACAACTCCTTACAATGCTCCAACCACAGCCCTCTTCCCTTGGTCAGGAGTGTTCATCCCCTGTGGCTTGATTATGCTGTCTGGAAGCCATGTTGCCTAGTAATGTTATTTTGCATAATTATGTTAATTGTGGTCAGACTGCCCAATTATGTTGGCCATGTTGCTTAATCATGTTATTTGGAGTCATGGTTCCCATCTATGTTTTTTTGGGTCATGAGACCTAATTAATATTTGGGGAGGGGGAGGTCATGCCTAATTAATTATGCACTTTGGAGCTAATGGAGCCTGAATAGGGTTTTGGTGAGTTACCATGGTGCTTAACTATGATACTTGGGGTTATGATGCCTAATTATCTTACTTGGGTCATCACAATGCCTTGTTTTATTATTTGGGTGTTATGCAACCTAATTATGTTATCTGGGGTCCTAGTGACTAATCATGTTACCATAGACTTACATGACTTCTGGTCCGACGCAGATAATACAATACAATACAATAACATTTCTATAGCGCTTTTCTCCCATAGGACTCAAAGCGCTTAGGCTCTCTCAGATTCAGTAATTGGTAGTAGGATGAAGTATTTACACAACAAAAGTTATATTTCTGCAAATGCTAAACTGAACAGGTGGGTTTTCAGTATGGATTTAAACACGTCCAGGGATGGAGTTGTCCTGATCTGTTGAGGGAAGGAGTTCCAAAACGTAGGGGCAGCATGACAGAAGGCTCTGGGACCAAAAGTTTCCAAGTGGACTCTGGGTATGACTAGATTATTAGATCCTGTGGATCTGAAAATGCGGGGATTGCTACGCAGCTGCAACATATCTTTCATGTATCCATGGCCTAGATTATTCAGGGATTTAAATGTTAGTAGGCCAATCTTAAATAGGATCCTCCATTCTATAGGTAGCCAGTGAAGGGAGTGCAGGACTGGCGTTATGTGGCAGTGACAGGGTTGGTTGGTTAGCAGTCTGGCAGCAGTATTCTGTATCAGCTGTAGGCGGTACAAGACCTTTTTTGGAAGGCCAGTGTAGAGAGCATTGCAGTAGTCCAGTCGGGATGTGATGAAGGCGTGGACTAAGGTTGGCAGATCTTCTGGGGGGATGAGGTGCTTGATTTTTGCAATGTTCTTCAGGTGAAAATAGGATGATTTCACCACAGCAGAGATTTGAGTTCTAAAGTTTAAATCCCCATCAATTAGAACTCCCAGGCTACGCACATGATCAGAGCTGGGTAGATCCGTGCCTCCTATTCCCAGTGGTGAAGACTGCAGGAGCCGCATGGTAACGTAAGTTTGGAAGCGCGTTAGATAGGGCACTTCCAGCGCAGCGTGCCGCAATGTGGGAAGTGTGAACTCCCCCATAGACTTTCATTAGGCTGCAGTCCTCAGTGTAAAAGGGCCCTAAGGCTACTTTTACACTGGCACATTGTGTTGTGCCAGACAATATATTCGCATAGCAAATACAATGTGAATATACTGAAATATTACATTTGGATCAGCAGTGCAGATTCCGTTGGAATAAGGAAGCATGCTGTGGGTTATTGGACAATGTGCACGTTTACAGTTGTAGTGAATCATACTGTACTGTATGCTTCACTGCATGAATTGCATCGCACACGTACCGCACAATGAGACTTTTCCCTTCTCTTGCGTTGCAATCCTATTTTTACAAGCCATACAACCCAATGCTCCAGTGTGAAACTAGCCTTCATAACTGTAAAATAATAATAAAGTATTCCCTGTCCCACACACATTTTTATGTAAATAATTCTCTGGTTTGCAATTTGCTACTTGCAGTTAAAACATCCCATGGAAATATAGGGAGACCTGCTTCAGGAAGAGATTGCACTAGGTTAGCCCAAAGCGCTGATAAAATATCACAAAAGGCACGGCTCAGCTCACATAAAGGAGCCCTTTAAAACCTCAGATTATATTGCGGTATAAAATGCACTGAAGTCGGGCAATAAAATAATGATATCAATGAAACTGCCATTTGATCCCACAAAATTGTCTTTTTGACTAATTTCTTCCGTCTGCCTATAGGATTTCATTGATTTTACTGTTCCTCACCATTAATTCCCTTTCATCGCATTTTTTTTATCGCCGCCAGCTCCGGCTGTCTGTTGCTAAGGTTCGTTCATACCTCAAGATAAAAGCCAAAGATAAATCCGCGGGGCCAGCGGATTCCACGAAGATGGGGACAGTTCTAGGATGGATAGGATTGTAAAGTTGTTTTATTTTTTGTCCAGTTTGTAGAGAAACGTTAAGTGACAAAAATTAGCAACACCTTAATATACCAGGCGCAAGCAGCAATGGAATGGCCTGCATATGCCTAAATACCCACTGGGCAAGTCTTTCTCAGATTAAGCTGTTCAGGTTTTTGGCTGAACATAAAATATCTAGATACATGGCATCCAAGTCAAACTTTCCGATCATTCAGGGGAACAGAAAAACCATATGAAGACACTGTAACCTGACAGGTGGGGACATCATATCAGACCAGTGGTAAAGTGGATAACACTCTTGCCTTGTAGTGCTGGGTCCCCGGTTCAAATCTGGGCTAGAGTTTGTATGTTCTCTTTGTGTCTGTGTGGGTTTCCTCCAGGCACTCCAGTTTCCTCCCAGATCCCAAAAACACACAGATAAGTTAATTATCCCATACGAAATGGCCTTAGACTGCAATAGGGAGGTAACACAATGACTTAATATGTTAGGGATTTGTGAGCTCCTCTGAGGGACAGTGTCATGACTAAATACAATATGTAAAAGTGCTGTGGAAGATGTAAGCGTTACATAAATACACAATAATATTAATAATAATACTACAATTTTTCACCCATTATCATCAAATATATATCAGTCATGGGAGCTGTCTTTTCCCAATACAATCCAATATCAATTAACCCTAAAATAATTGAATCTGTAATATTTGGATCAGATATGGAAATATCAAGGTGTGCATATTCCAATAAGAAAAACACAGAAGTATCAAATATTTTCAGTACGGAGCTGAGGCCCTGCACCATGTTTGGGAATTTCATTACCTGTTCCATTTAGTAACCCAGTTGATATGGAACATCTGGCATTGTTCTGCTCATTATATTACATTTCTTGGTTGACAACTGGGAAATCTAACTAATGAGAACTGCTCATCAAAAATAATGCCCTCCCTCATCAAAAAAGAGACTAGATAATGCAAACTCATATTAAGGCAAGATATTGGTTAAATGATTGGTATAGAAGCATTTCCATGCTGATGAACTCAGCTATATACCCCCTCCCCTCTTTTTCTTCACTGGAGACCATAAGTGATCCTGAAGACCTGGCCTGATTTCCAGAAACTTTCTATTAGGTATAGTCATAGCAGACCATAGCAAGGGTTGCTGAATGGACAGTTGCTTGCTGCTTGCACCCTGCCACACAGATCTGTACTGAGAAATAAATCCACAATTTCATGGATTTATACTTTAAAATGTGGACACATGACCACAATAACATCAACAACTGCATCACTAATTCACTGGCCTTTCAAAAAATGTTGCTGGGATAAATATGACCCAGGTGAGGGTTGAAAACAGTTATTACTCCCTAGCAGCAGACCCTTCAGTGCTGTAAAATATCCCAGGATAAAGGTAGAAAGGGATTCCTACAGAAGAGAAATAACCTAAGTTACAGCTAACCTGAGTGAGGAAACTCGCTTCAGGTTAGATACTTACCTATGTAGAAGGAAGGCTCTGGATACCATAGATCCTTCTCAGTTGTTCCCGTTGCTCCTGGTGAAGTTCTTCGACCTGCTAGGTACCTCTTCGGGACTCATCATGCAGGACTCGGAAGTATTTGTGTCCCTGAGTACTTCCAAATATGAGTGGATTCGTACTGCACATGTGCGAGGCTGAGCTCACATATGTGCAATACAGATGCGCCAGTCTGTAGAAGTACTCGAGGATGCTAACTCCTCCAAAGTCTGCCAAGGAGTACCATAGACAGATCAAAGTGTGGAACAACGGGACAGAGAGAGGACACAGAAGGAGCCTTCCCTCTACATAGGTAAGTATCTAATCCTCGCTTCTGGTTTACTTTAAGGCAGGGCTGTGGAGTCGGAGCAATTTTGGGTACCTGGAGTCGAAGTCAGAGGTTTCAGTAAACTGAAGAGTCGGAGTCAGAGTCGGATGATTTTGAACCAAATCCATAGCCTTGGTAAAAATTAGACTAAGGAGTCAGAGTCGAGGAGTCGGAGCAATTTTGGGTACCTGGAGTCGGAGTCGGTGGTTTCATAAAATGAGGAGTCGGATGATTTTTGCACTGACTCCACAGCCCTGCTTTAAGGTAGCCATACATAGGTTGATTATGGGTCAATATGCCAATCCAACCAATCCCTTTCCAACTGAAATTCAAGAGTGAGTCCTACTGTACATGGCAAACTCTGCCCAACACAGTGCAACACTACAGACCATCGATATACCCGACCACTTTTGCCCCACCTCCTGTGCTGGGAGATTTCCCAATATGTCCAATCACACTAATCGATAAACTGCAAGAAATCGATTGAAAGTCAGTTCATCAGATATGCTGCAGAAAAAGATTACTGTCAGATTTGATCAAAGTGACTGTTTCTATCAAAAATGGATCAGAAATCCTTAGCAACACTATGTGCAGGCATGAGTCCACCTGCAGCTGAGGCCAATGTGAATGGTTTTATAAAGTCTATAAAACGCTGAATACAGCACAAAATAAAAAAAGAAATAAGATAGATTTTATCACTTTAGCAACTATTCTATACCAAATGCATAGTGGTGTGAATGACACATTACCCAAACTGTTTTGTGCTAATGTGGTCCCATTGCAATGACGAAAAAGTTCTTACATTTAGGGAGATAGATAGCAGGATTTCAGCACTACACCTGCAACAACCACTGTGTGTGATAGATCTTGGTCTCAAGAACAGTACTTAATATCGATAAGGTCCCAAACTTACTACAGTAGAATCCCGTTAAAGTAAACTCCAAGGGACCAGGAAAGGTAGGTTACTATGTCAAAATTGGTCATACATTGTATATTTAAACAGACTCGTGTGCTGGGACCTGAGGATTGAGTTTACTATATACAGAGGTTTACTATATCAGAGTTTACTATAATGAGATTCTACTGTGTAGGGCAATAATATGACAGGCCTTTAGATCAATAAATGCAGCAAGGGAACTGAGACTCTCTGACATAACCATGAGGAAGACAGGCTGGCAGGAATCGATTAGTAAAAATCCACTGGGTGGGTAGATGTCATTGGTGAACCACAAAGGAATACGTTCTCCTAGGACAGCAATATGCATCAGTACAGGTATAATAGATTAACTAAAATAAAGTACTGAACTACTTTCACACCTTTAAAGACTTCTTACACTCAATACACACATTTGTAAAAGGCAGACCTTGTAAAAACCATTATAAAACATGTTGCATATACATTTTCAGCCCTCTTGGTTAGATATTGCCCATTCCAAGTACCATTAGCTCTGCAGTAAAACAATAATTAGCAGTAGCTGTTCCTTCAGCTACTTATTAAAATTAACATCACTACACCATTTTGATGTCCACACACAGTAAGATTTGAAACGGACAGCTCCATAAAATAAAGGTGGGTGAGTTTTTAGTTACACTGGGCAGGCCAGCTTTCATGATGATCACTGTTGAAATTGCTTGGACTGACCAATCGAAATCTTTTTATGCTGGGAATACACGGTTCGTTTTTGCCTTCGTTTAAACCTTCGTTTCGATTGTGCCTTTTGTCCTTTTCGATCCCGAAATAATCAGTCATACGGTTAATATCACCACCCACGGTTTCGTTTTTTTTTCCGATTCTGATGGTTTCGTTTTTCCAATGATCGAAGGCTGCAAAGAAACAAAACGAAAATCCCTTTTTACAGGGACGGACTAGCATAAACGAATATATAATCGATCTGAAGAGCCATCAAGCCTACCAATGGCTCGATTAGATGGATAAAGAGAGATAATATCAAACATGTTCGATCACTAGTCGTTCGTTTTTGGGGTCTATTAATCGAAACTATAATGAGATTATGACTATTTTCACATACGTTTTCAACACTCGATTCGTTTACCGAACGAATCGAAGGTTTAAACGAAGGCAAAAACGAACCGTGTATTCCCAGCATTACTGTGTACGAGAAGCTGTTCCTTGGCACGATACATTGACCCAAGGCATCCTTAACTTTTTTGTAAGCACTTTAAACTCTAACATCCTAAAAGTAAACATTGACCATGATGATGTCACAAGAAACTGAGGTGTAGGATACATTTCCAAAATCAACTGAAGCTGAGTCATCCAAGTGAGTGCATGGACTCTGTACAAAGTGACTGCTTAAACCATAAGTAAATAAATAAACCCCCATGGTTTGGCTGCAGAGATATTTCTTTGTCTGGAGGAGAGTGATAATTGGAGCCAAGAAAGATTGTTTTCCTTGTAAGATGAGAATACATTTCCTGTAAGACTCCCAAATCACAACATCTGTCAGGCAATCAACACAGGCATGGCATGCATGGACTCAGAGTGCCAGTGACAAGCCCTCTCTGGCCAAACAAGCACTGCCCAATGATCAGAAAAGAGGGGTAAAAACAGAATCTGAGCAAGTATCTTACCACTGGAGACGAAATTCGACACCCAGGGCAATCACAGATTGGAGGATGTACCTGTAAGATTCCTTTTGACATAAGAGTCTTCAGACTTTTCCCTGGGAGCCGCACATGAAAGAGAAAAAAAGAGGTGATGAGTTGTGGGCTATGCAACAGTCAAAGAATGTGATGTCTTTCTGGATTATGTGCTGATGCAAAGCATTTACATGCACCATAAAATCCCACCTGAACCCAATTGTCTTGTCACACTACATAGAAGCACTAATTTATGCAAACCCCAAACTATTTACAGTCATACACAGGCCACAAGTAGGTAAACAAATACATCTGAGAACCTTAGATGATGTAAATGGCCAGACCTTAGGTTAGCACTAACTGACAGATTAATGCCAGTAATCTGGTGACTGAGCATAAAGCGAAAGCAACACTCACAAAACGGCAGACCTGCCTGCTACTCATGATTCAGGAAGGCTAAATATAGAGTCTGCAGACTGTGACCCTTCATAAAACTGTGTCTGGAAATGTAGATCTCTCATACTCAGATAACTATCCAAGTGTCTGAGCCTAGCAGTACCCCCTGGGTGCTCAGTTCACACTTTCCCCCAAATAAACAGACTTCCACAGAGTACACACTCCACCCCCTGCCCTCTGGGTGGGGGTAATGACCTCTCATTAGCAATGCCCTGTCAAGCTTCTCAGATTGCACCCCCCTCCCTGCTAGTCCCTAGTCTGCCTCCATAGCTCACCCCTTACCAGACACTGCTGAAAGCAGGAAAGTCCAAATGCAATCTCCAACTACAAACTAAAAAGAATGTGTCTGTATAAAAACATCCCAAGCATCATTTCTGTAGTATGCCAAGTTAAAAAAGCATAAAAACAATTATCAAAGTAATATATTTTCAATATAATATCCCAGTGCACAATAAGTCTGTATACCTGAACATATTCAGTATTCCAGAACGATTCTCACCATGCCCAGCTCTTAGCTGGATGCAGCAAACATTTCTTCCTAACCGAACCTTGCAATGGTAAGACCCCACACATCCATCATCCTGGACTAACTACTGAACCTCCTCTGTGCATATGCCAGAGGATTCCTGTTTGTGTGCATGTCTGTGAGGGGGGTGAAAGCCCTCCCCATTTACCTCTATAACCCCAGCAGCCTGCTCCTCAGTGCCAAATCCCCATCCGGAGAGCCGGGGTCACCGGGGAGGAAAGGAAGGAGGAGGGAGAAGGGGAGGGCAGGGGAGGCTTGTGTCACTGAATAGCTCCAGCCCTTGAAGCTTCCTATAACCACATTTGGATCCCCCACCCCATGAAACTGCCAAAAAGAGAAAGAGGGGGGGGGGGGGGGGGGTCTGGGGCTCTCTCTGACAGCAGTGCTCCATAAAGTGTTAAAGTTAAAGTTTGCCACAAACAGGATGCTAAGCTGTGCCAAAAGGGGTTAAACATCATATGGCGTGGCTGTCAGGTGCCCCATTCACCCTTCCCTGTCCCATCAATATGAATCCCAACAGTCACAGCTTACCCCTCTACAAAAAGTCTTGAAACACTCAATTTTACTGATTTATCATAAAAAGATTTGTTCACTGACAATGCTATATTTTGTGTATTTCAACGTTTGTTTTCTTTTTCTTTCATTATCTCAAACAATTTTTTTGTTAAACAAAAAACAAAAACAAAAAAGCCTTGTAATAAAGCAATGTATATGGAACATCCCGACTTGACAGTAAGCTCTTGGGTAACAGACACAGGCTACCACAACATAAGGGGAAAACCAGCAAATGACAAGCTAAAAGTGTTCAATTAGATATAAAATGTATCTATACATAAAAATTGGTAATTATTAATTGCAGCAAGGTTTAATATAACAAGATAACGTGCTCATCTCAGCACTGGTACAGTAAAGGGGATCCCCGGTGCCCATCACTGCAGCCAGGGCTTTTTAGAAGCAGACTTTTGCCTAACTTTGTTGGGTACCTTTGTGCCTGATGCTGCGCTTCCAGTCTTTGGCTGTCTCCCGTCCGCTGACAAACTGGAACTCGTTAGGGGTGAGCCACTCTCCCCGGTAGCGGATGGATGGCCCCTTGCTGCCTTGGCACAACTTCTGGATGTAGAGCAAAGCCTTGTTCTCCCCGCACTCCACCTCGATGCAGGGCTCCCCCTGGTCAAACAGAGGCTGGAAGTCCGGGATGGAGGAGAACCTCTCCAGCATCAGGTCATCGGGCAGCGGGGGGTGATGAGGCTCGTGCAGTCCCAAGTAGGCACGGTGGGCATGGGGGGCAAAGATGTGTTCATAGGCAGGAGGGTGCGGGGTCACCACCGGGATGGCAGCAGTGAGGTAACCAGGAATAGTGTCCATGGGTTGGTTAAAAGCTGCCAGGGCTAGTTCCTCGCGATCCGGTCGCTCCTTTTTGATAGCCGGCATGGTGCCACCAAGTCTGCCCCCTGGCACCGGGGGTTGCGTCTTCCTGTGGCGCGCTGCTCTCCCGGCTGCGGCGGCTGCTTTCCCGTAGTCTCTAAGCCAGCTGCTCGCACCGCGCTGCTGCTTCTGCCGCTCTGCCTCCCAGCCCGACTGAGACATGACATGCTGGAGAGGGCTGAGCCACCGGAGACATCATGTTGCTTTAGAAAATGCTTATTGATCCCCTATCGACCTCCCCCGTGGCTCCCTGTGCCCCCTGCTCACCTCTTCCAGCACGCGTCCTAATGCCCCTCTCCGGCTGCACGCTTTGCCCCCTTGCCCCTCCTCGCTGCCCCTTCACTGACCCTCCGCTCCGTTGATCCAAGCAGCTCAGCCAACTTTTAAGGGCACTGCGCGCGGCTCCCAGCCATCCACCTGCCAAGCTCCCCTTCCGCTCGTCTCTCGTATTAATGAGGATAATAATTATGACTTATTATGTGAGTATTCCCAGTGTGATAGAGGAGAGACAAGCTGCGTGTCCTGCCTCCTTCCTGCGCTCTTCCTCTCTCCCCAGCCCTGCTGCTGGCTGCTGCCGCCGCTCGGGTGTATGGGCTCTGCTGGGGGATCCCTCTTAATTCTACATGTCACACACTGGAGTTCACAGACTCTCTGACCAAACAAGATTTGCCTTCGCCGCCGCTTCTCCAACTTGGCCCATTTAAACAGCACAGGCGGCAGCGGGAGGGGGAGTCGGCGAGGCGAGGGGGGTGTGCGACGGACGACATCCGTCAGCCACTCCGCAGCTTCTTTATAAGCGTCAGTGCAGTGCACGATAACTGCCTTGGAGGTCGCAGTGGGAGAGGAGATGCCTGCATAACTTTACACCTTAAGACACGTGTGTCTGTGTGTACATGGGGGACAGCTCTAACCACCAGGGGAATGAGATTTTATCAATCTTCATCAGAAGAAAAAATATTTTATCTTCAAAGCAGTTGAAATTATCAGCAGCTAAATACTCATGCTTAATGCCAAAACTCGCAGTACATAAAGAGTTCATGGTAGGTTAGGTTAAACCATCCTAAACTCATGGAAACATTGCCAGTCAAATTCCGTTTAAGAGCTATTGTAAAATACGCAAATTGGAGCAATAAAATGGGCAGGAATCTAGATTTATTAATAAGGGTTCATATTTTTTCCAGGACTCTAAAGCTAAACACCCACTGAATTGCTGTAAACTGTTGATGACCAAAAAGTTCTTCGATCTTTACACTAAAGATCTTTACCGATGGGATGTGGACAACAGCTATAGAACATAAGATTACCAATGATAGGATTGTTAAACGAAGAAGAATGCATGGGAGAAGTTTCACAGACTATAGCGGAAAGATCGTGGGACGTTGAATTTATTGATCCAGTTTTATCCATCATGATGGTCTTTCAAAATGCATGAGCATTGTCACACATCGACCGTCTATAACCGTCATTTACCAATTCTTCTTAAAAGATAGTTACATGATGTTGCAGAGCCGGGACAAGGTCCTCCAGCACCCAAGGCTGAGACAGCATAGTGCGCCCCTCCATCCCTGCCTCCCCAGCCGTCACACACTGATTGCTATTAGACTAAGAGGCACCACAGGGCCCACAACCTCCCCAACACCTTAATATCTAGTTATCTGGCTTGCAGTCACTCCCATGTATCCCCTTTTCTTATTTCTTTCTGCTTCAAACACAATTAGGAATGACAGCTGAATGAATTCTACGTCCCCTCCTACACTGCGCCCTGAGGCTGCAGCCTCTCCAGCCTATGCCTCGGCCCGGTCCTGTGATGTTGGTTGGAACAGTCGTTTATCTGTTATTTTGACAGATTAAATCTTGCTGTGGGTATGGAATTGTGTGTGCTTGGGGTGGGCTACATGTATACATTGCATTTTTTGGACTTTCGAGTCTCTGCAATAATGCATAGGTCAAATACAACAATCTATAGAAGCAAATATAATTTCACCAAGTTCCGTGCATATAAAATGCCAGGTAAATCAGCATATATGGCATTAAATATGCCCCACCAAATGTAGGGGGGAGGGGACAGCCCGTCCCGATCTCTGACTTAAGGTGTACCACCACTTGAATTGGGTGTCTCAAACCAATGTAAAGTATGGCCTGTTAGGATGAAGTGGGGCAATAGGTTAGAATATACAGTACATGACCCCTAAAATAACAAGAATGAAGACCTCCAGTAACAGGCTGCACCCCCATGACAAACAAGATCCCAAGTAACATGTTTGCAGCCCTTCAACATACAGGACCTTCAATAATAAGCTCCACCCCTATGACAAATATAACCCACACTAACAGGCCCCACACCTATGACAAATAGAACCCACAGTAACAAGCGGCACTCCTATAGCTGCATACCCACCAAACAATTTTTTCACAGCGAACGATCTTTCATGATATCACGCAACATCGTTTAACAAAAGTTTGTTAAACTATGCTTAAGGACGGCCGATTGCGTGAGATAATCGTTCGTTTTAAATGACCGCCATGACAGATCCAATCATAACGATCGCCATTGATCGCCGCGCTAAATACGATCGTCCAACGACTCATCCGCACCCATCGTCTGTACTAACGTTCGTGATCACAAAAGATGGATCGGGGAACGATCATTCGTTGGATCATTTTTTCGGTGTGTATCTCCCTGATCCACCTTCCATGGTCTTCTTGTGGGTACTTAGCTTAAGACAGACCGGACTCTCAGTAACAGGCTGCATCTCTTTGACAGATAGGACCCCAGTAACATGCTCCACCTCTATGACAGACAGGACCCCCAGTAACAGGCTGCACCCCTATGACATACATGACCTCCAATAACAGGCTGCACCCCTAAGACAGAGAGGACCTCCAGTAACAGGCTGCACCCCTATGACATACATGACCTCCAATAACAGGCTGCATGCCTAAGACAGAGAAGACCTCCAGTAACAGGCTGAGCCTCTATAACAGAAAGGTCCCCAGCAAAAGGCCATGCCTCTATGACAGACAGGACCCCTTGTAATAGGCTGCACCCCATGAGACAGGACCAGTGGCATAGCAATAGTGTATGCAGAAGTAGCGTCCGCACTAGGGCCCCGTGGGTCAGAGGGCCCCTAGGGGCCCACCTTCATCCACAGTATTAGCCCTCTATTGGTCCTGTGCGGGTAATCACTTCTATAGATGCTTTGAATAGAAGTAATCCTTAAACTGTACCCCATCCGCTGCTCTATTGGTGCATACACACGGGGCACAACTGTCGCCACAAACACGTGGCACGCGCACATTGCGGCGACAAGTCCCCCGTGTGTATGACGCGCGCGCCACAAACCGTCGCTAGTCAGAGCTGTCGCCAGGCGATTGGCGTGGCCAATCGCCGGCAACAGCTGTCGCCGCAACTGTCGCTAGTCCACCACGCGTACTGCGTGTGTATGCAGACTAGCGACAGAAACCCATTCACAATGCATGGAGCTTCCGGCGGGGGGAGGAACCTTCGGCGACAGCTTCCGCGGCATCTCTGTCCCTCTGTGCGCCGTGTGTATGGCTGCTGCACAGAGGGACCTGGCGACAAACTGTCGCTGCTGTTTTTTTTTTTTTTTGTCTCTTGTGAGACATTTGTGCCTCGTGTGTACGAGGCTTACGACAGACAGGGCACACCCCATACATGTATCCCTGTAGAACTGACCAGTTGATTAAAGGATCATTCCCACCCGGAGAGGTTTCTGGAAAACTCAGGTGTTAGGCTGGGTGTTTTTGTGGAAAACACAGGTATTAGGTTGCGTTCACACATAAAACAAGTACAATGGTCTGGAAAAGAGGCCAGTAGACAAATGGACATGTGAACAGATTCAGTGTTATTGATAGGACCCATTCACATGTCCGTTTGAAACATATCCATTGGCTTGTTCTGGAAAATAAATTGAAAAGTCCCAACCTGCACGATATTCACAAACACAACATATGTTGCCGATGGCCATAGAGGCTATGATAAGCCTAAGGGAACTGACAGTGTCCATTCTCACTATTGGGACCTAATATATATTTTCACTAGGGTGTTTACCATATCCATATTGTTTAGATCTCACATTAACCAAGGATGAAATGAGCCCAAGAGTTCTGTCTAAAGGCTTGTACCCACCTCACGATTCATCCAACGACTGGCAATTGCTTTCTGCGATCTCCTGAGGTGAGTGCGAGTGCGTGATTAGGCAAACAGGGACTCGCAGTGAAAATGACCATCACAGCGGATCTTTACGTTTCCCAACGACTCCTGCGCAAAGTGGCGCGATCATTTGAATTCTCATTTGGCCCTGTTATGTGACATCACGTGTTCCTGCGGGCAGGAAGATGGATCATGGAACCTCGTTCGGGAGGCGTCGCTGTGAGGTTCCCCGATCCATTGTCAGGTGAGTATTTATCTTAAGGCTTTTCATAAACCATGCTCCAGCAATTCAGTATTGAAGGTCAGCAGCTACCATCCATGACATATTGTGAAGGCGGTCTTGGTGGGCGAATCTGTCCATGCTCGGAGGAATTATTTCACCAACACTCTATAAGACAAGAATTCTCGTCATTGGAAGCCAGGCTCGTGGACGGGGCCTACCCTGCTTGGGCCCTTAAATGTGCTAATCTCATAGCCCTGTGATTTGAATAGGATAGGACCCTCATGTTTAGAAGTACACGCACATGGAAGGATTCCAGGTCTGTACTGACCTTTGTCACTGCCGAATATACTAGCATTGTTGACACTGTTAAATGAAATATGTTGCTCCTGTGCGCAGATGACAAAATATGTCAGGTTCTGGATGATGGCTATAGCTTTGCATCGAATAGGGCACCATCATTTGGGTCCATTCTTTGCCCTAGCCTTTTTGTATCCTCCTGGTCCATTTCTCGCAACTGGCTCTCAACCAGTGCTGTAGCAATAGGGGTTGCAGAGGCCTTGACCGTACTGGGGCCCTTGGGCCAGAGGGGCCTCCCTCAACTGCAGTATTAGCTCTTTATTGGTCATGTGCTTCTATTAATCACTTCTATAAATGCTTTGAATGGTAGTTATTAACAAGCTGTTCCCCATCCCCTTCTTGCACCTCTGACTGACACTGTGGATGTCCTTGGCAGGTTTCGGTGCACCGCATCAATTGTATGTTTAGAGAGTTTGGGGGGCCCAATGTAAAACTCACACTGGGGCCCATAGCTCCTTAGCTATGCCACTGCTCTCAAGGATGGGGTCTTTTCCCTGCCGTGTCATAGCATGTAGATACTGTCATGTACATGAGACCATGGTATCATTTTCCAACAACAATACCTACCTGATCCGACAGTTCATCAACGGCAACCATCAGTATGTAGTCTATGTAGTGTCATTTAAATCATGTTGGATCCAATATGTGGGTTATACCACCAGGCAGAGGCGAGAAAGGCTCCATCCTCAGGGCGCAGTGTAGGAGGGGGTGCACAACTCACTCAGCTATTATTCCCCTACTGTGTTTGTAGTAGAGAGAAATAAGAAAAGAGGATACATGGCAGTAAGCCAGACAGCAAGCCAGATAACTAGAGATTAAAGGATACCCGAAGTAACATGTGACATGATGAGATACACATGTGTATGTACAGTGCCTAGCACACAAATAACTATGCTGTGTTCCTTTTTTCCTTTCTCTGGCTGAAAGAGTTAAATATCAGGTATGTAAGTGGCTGACTCAGTCCTGACTCAGACAGGAAGGGACTACAGTGTGACCCTCACTGATAAGAAATTTCCCTTTTTATCTCTTTCTTGGTCTCAGAAGCCATTTCCTGCTAGGAAAGTGTTTTATAGTTGGAAGTGAGGGTCACACTGCAGTCACTTCCTGTCAGGACTGAGTCAGCCACTTACATACCTGATATTTAACTCTTTCAGACAGAGAAAGAAAAAAAGGAACGCAGCATAGTTATTAGTGTGCTAGGCACTGTACATACACATCTATCTCATCATGTCACATGTCACTTCGGGTATCCTTTAAGCTGTTGGGGGCCCTGGGTCTAATAGCATTCAGTGTGTAATGGCTGGGGTGGGAGGGATGAAGGGGCGCACTTTGGTGTCTCAGCCTTGGGTGCTAGAGAACCTTGTCCTGGCTCTGCCATCAGACCACTCTGCCGTCATGTCTCTGAACCTTATTGTGGAGCCTCCTGGACCACAAGCAATGTTTCCAATGTGGCAAAGCATTTTCCGCAAATACATGGGGGAGACATGGTATCCTTTTCTTTTAAGGGGGCTGAGAATCTAAACCACTCAGTAAGATAGATATCATAGACTTTGTGTGAAACTAAATGGATCTTCAATCTGGGTACTACTGTACGTTTCCAGATGGTTGAAACGCAAGATGGGTTCTTAACCTAAAAGTGTTTAATGGTGACCCGGTTCACAACTTGTATTGTTCTTTGGGTGCTGGCCAAATTTGTTAACTTACAGGTGTTTTGTCCGGCCCCTAGGGGTGGAGTCTACTGTATTTATGACATTTCCCATTTATATTTGGCGAGCTATGACTAAGGACCTGTGCATCTAAAACGAGTCAGATGCTTGCTTGTCTTTTTGGATGTGCAAAATAAAGTTCCTGGATTTAATCCCACCAGGGTGTGCTTCCGGCTTTTGTGCTGAATCTGTGTTTACCATATACATTTGTTGGCTTATGTTCTCTTGTACATTCTGCTACTTTACTCTGCGTTGTCACCTTCTGCCTTCATCTTTCACCTTCTGCCTTCTTCTGTCACCTTCTCACCGCCACCTTTTGGATCACTGCTTCTGCTGCCACGGAGCAGTATTTGTCCCTGGTGCCTGCAGAAGCAGGGGCGTAGCAATAGGGGTTGCAGAGGTAGCGACCGCATCGGGACCCTTGGGCCAGAGGGGCCCCGAAGGGCCCTCCCTCAACTACAGTTTTAGCTCTCTATTGGTCCTGTGCTCATAATAATCACTTCTATAGATACTTTGAATAGTGGTAATCATTAACAAACTGTTCCCCATCCCCTTCTTGCACCTCTGACACTGTAGTTACCATTGGCAGGTTTTGGTGCACCATATCAATTGTTATGTATAGAGTGCTTGGGGGGCCCCATTGTAAAACTTGCATCGGGGCCCACAGCTCCTTAGCTACGCCACTGAGCAGAAGTGGTGACCAAAGCGTCAGTGGAGGAACCCATACCGCAAAAGATGTAAGCTAGCATGGAGCTAGCAGTGCCAGTGTAAACAAGGTGACGCTCTCTGCACAGGATATGCTGGGAACGGGCCATTGCTAATCCATAATACTGTGAACCAACCCAATTCCAAAAGCATGCGTTTTCCCATAGGATCATCTTGTAATGTTGCCATGGTAGTTTCTGGGCTAAATGGCCCTTAGGATGAGTGTGTATTAGGTAGACAAAAGAGCCCCCAGTATTAGGTAGGCAGAAGAGCCCCCTGTATTACTGTAGGTAGCCATAGCCTCAGTATTAGGTAGCCCCTCCACACACACACACACATCTATGTTGCATTGCCATTTTGCATGCTGTATTTTGCTGCCTTTTTTGCTTCTAAATGGAACATATTTAAGACAACAAAAACAAATATGTACAAATGTGATTCCTGTGTGTATCTCAGCACCAACTTTATAGAAGCACAAACAAAAATGCAAACATGATTACAAACGTGCATGACTGCATGCAACCCTAATGTGGTCTGCAATCAATATAAAAACAGCATGCAAAGGCATTTTTTATATCGCAAATGCAATTTTGAGTAGGAAAAAGCCCTTGAAACTTTCTACCGCTTGCAGATAATTGTTTCTGTTTGACCTGTGAGAGAAGTATATTTTTTTTAACCTTTTTATAATGAAGGATTAAACGAAAACCTCTGGTCAAATTTGGATTATGCTGCATTTATACTTCCTAGAATAATATATGGCAAGGTTGTATAACTCTATTGTTTGCATACAACATTTTCACATAATACTACTATTGAGGCTAGTGAGATAGCCAATAAGTTTTGTCGCACCAGATACTTTTCAACCTTAGTGTCTCTGAATTGTCACCCATACACATGTGAGGAGCTCCCTCTGTCCTATGTAAGCTTCTCTAGTCCTCCACATGCTTTCATGGATAAAGCAATCTTTATTCCAGGCATTTCTCTATTGCCGCAGCTGTGGAAATGGTTGTTCTTCTAGGATCTCTGTACCCCCAACACTTTGCAGCGACACCATGGCCCAGCCAACCATCTGCAATTGTTGCAGAGGGAGGGGCAGAAGTACTGGACGAGCACCAATTGCAGGGTAGTGCATCAGACAAGTGGGTGGGTTCCCTTCATCATCGGATAGTGTGGGGGACAGAGATCATGAATAAATAGCCACCTCCACAGCTGTGGAAATAAGAAGACACTTGCAATTAAGACCGGTGTGGCTAGTTAGGAATACATCTTTTATTATATACATTGCCCCGAAGCCTTAATATCAGGCACATAATGGTAGACTTATTAGTGCTCAGCAAACAAAGCATTTAGAACCAAGGTCACTCAAAATAATAATTTAGATAGTTTACAGCACTGTCTCCCCTGACGCCCACTAACTTCTGCTCATTGGCGATCAGGCATTCCGGAAAACATGCCTGATTGTTATTACAGTATTCTGTAACACTCCTTTTAGCTTAGTCCTACTTATACCACCCTCCATAGAATGCAACACACTGATCGGCAGAAAGCCAAAACAGCGTTTGTAAGGGGAAAGGCCATGTGTAGATGCCCTCAGGCCTTGAGGGTTGAGCAAACCTGGAATCATTTAAAAATGTATCTAATATTTATGGTATAGTTAAAAATGCATAAATACCTTAATTGTAGTAATTTAGCGTGCGGATGTGACTCACAGCCAGCGGAGTGGGGCATGGTTCCAATCCCAAGCTTCCAGGAATCCTCTCAGGATGATGGCCTGTCAATGGAAACACAGAGCACCACTGGTGATATGACCATGCTGCATATAGCTAAAATGAAAATATTTATACATCATATATATTATATTGTACTATTAGGGAGTAGGAATTAGGGCAGAAGGTTTGAACATGGTGTTTGCAGGTGCATCATGTTCCTCTCAGAATCTCACCATTTTCTTCTAACGACGATTCCTTCCTGTTCTGAGTAGATCTACTCAGAACTTAAAAGCCTTAGTGCCCTTTCCACTGTGTCAGTTGCTATCAGTTATAAATGAAAGGACAACTGATATGCAAAGTAACGTCCATGTTTCCCGATGGCTCAATCGATATTGCTGGTTCATGCAGTGCTAACCCAGAAGCTGTTATGGGATCATCGCCATTTTTAAAATGGAGGATGGAGAATTCCATCGATCACAGAGGACAAACAGAATACGGGAGAGAAAAAACAGATTGATGGGTAGACTACGCGGTAGGCGAATGTGACGTGTATATGTTTATTTTGACTTATTTTTCAGTTCAGGTTTGCTTTAAGCCTCCAACAAAATAACACTTTCTAAAGGTAGTAAATCCTATTCATAGAGTTCTAGGTTACTGCTTTATTTGACTGAAAAAAAGAAGGTTCCGCACAATGTCCATTGCCAAAATAAATCCCAACTTTATTGAAACAGGTAAAAGCCATACAGCCTGGTAGCTGACATGTTTCAGACTCAAGTCCTTAATCATAGCACACTGCTTTATTTGCCCATTAAAAAAAAACGGTAATAACTTTAATAGATGTTTTAGAGGCAATATCGAACATATATGGTGGTTATGCCCTAACTTCAGCATTCTGGTTCAAAGTTAATTGACTAACTCAGTTATCATGGGTACTATATCTAAGGACCAGAAGTCTTAATTTTTGGTCATAAATCAGTTGATATAAATTTCCCTTCTTATAGGATTATTCAGCATATACAGTGGGATGCGAAAGTTTGGGCAACCTTCTTAATCGTCATGATTTTCCTGTATAAATCATTAGTTGTTTACGATAAAAAATGTCAGTTAAATATATCATATAGGAGACACACACAGTGATATTTGACAAGTAAAATTAAGTTTATTGGATTT
Organism: Hyperolius riggenbachi; assembly: GCF_040937935.1. Lineage (NCBI taxonomy): Eukaryota > Metazoa > Chordata > Amphibia > Anura > Hyperoliidae > Hyperolius > Hyperolius riggenbachi. The sequence goes on along the minus strand of NC_090651.1, from coordinate 254,785,114 downwards.
ACAGAAAGTGCACAATAATTGTTTAAATAAAATTAGGCAAGTGCATAAATTTGGGCACTGTTATTTTATTGATTCCAAAACCTTTAGAACTAATTATTGGAACTCAAATTGGCTTGATAAGCTTAGTGACCTCTGACCTACCTACACAGGTGAATCCAATTATGAGAAAGAGTATTTAAGTGGGTCAATTGTAAGTTTCCCTCCTCTTAATTTTCTCTGAAAAGTAGCAACATGGGGGTCTCAAAACAACTCTCAAATGACCTGAAGACAAAGATTGTTCACCCTCATGGTTTAGTGGAAGGATACAGAAAGCTGTCTCAGTGATTTCAGCTGTCTGTTTCCACAGTTAGGAACATATTGAGGAAATGGAAGACCACAGGCTCAGTTCAAGTTAAGGCTCGAAGTAGTAGACCAAAGAAAAATCTTGGACAGACAGAAGCGACGAATGGTGAGAACAGTCAGAGTCAACCCACAGACCAGCACCAAATACCTACAACATTATCTTGCTGCAGATGGATTCACTGTGCAACGTTCAACCATTCGGCGCACTTTACACATGGAGATGATGCATGCGAGAGTGATGCAGAGGAAGCCTTTTCTCTGCCCACAGCACAAACAGAGCCGCTTGAGGTATGCTAAAGCACATTTGGACAAGCCAGCTTCATTTTGGAATAAGGTGCTGTGGACTGATGAAACTAAAATTGAGTTATTTAGGCATAACTAGGGGTGTTCTGCATGGAGGAAAAAGAACACAGCATTCCAAGAAAAACACCTACTACCTAAAGTAAAATATGGTGGTGGATCCATCATGCTGTGGGGCTGTGTGGCCAGTGCAGGGACTGGGAATCTTGTCAAAGTTGAGGGACGCATGGATTCCACTCAGTATCAGCAAATTCTGGAGACCAATGTCCAGGAATCCGTGACAAAACTGAAGCTGCGCTGGGGCTGGATCTTTCTCCTGTATGATATATTTAACTGACATTTCTTATCTTAACGATTTATACAGGAAAATAATGACGATTAACAAGGTTGCCCAAACTTTCACATCCCACTGTAGCTTCTGCAGTCAATTCTCATCTGGCTAGACAATTGCTGCAGCCAACATTACATATTAATCAATTCGAACAGTCAGTAACCAACATTATGATTAGCAAAAGATCCTTGTAGTAAAATAAAGGATCCCGAATTTTGGAAAGAGGTTAGCCCTCTGGTTATTGAGGTTTAATAATATTGGTCTGACACAAAATATCCTATAAGTTAGAAAATAGGATATAGTATTTTTGAAATGCACACTGTGATATTGCACTATTCATAGATGTTTTTCATTTATCATGTTACAGTATATGTAAATGGTTCTAGCGTCTGTGTTCTTTTGTTGCTGTAGTCATAAATGTTGAATTTCTCCCAACTGGTTACAGTAGATACCAACCTCTTGCTCATCATACATTTGTACTTTGTTGTAATTTCAGCAACAAAAAAACTTTTCAAACTAAAGCCATACCAAAGTGAAATAAATATACAACAACCTTCAAGCTCCTGATGACCAGTTCAGCACTGCCCTGCAATCTTCTACCACCATTTTCCATCACCTGTTTTGTCCCTGCCGCCCAGCTTCTGCCCCATTTCTCTTCTCCCTTTCACCTCCAAACTCCTCAAGCACCTGGTTTACAAACGACTGACCTATATCTTATTCGATACCCTTCAATCTGAATTCCACCTTGCCCACTCCAGAGACTGCACTCACTAAGGTCACCAATCATCTTATAATGGCCAAATCAAACAATCATTATTCCATCCTTCTCCTCCTGGACTGCTTATCTGCCTTCAACACCGTGAACCATCTCCTCCTGTTCCAAACCCTACACTTAATTGGTATTCGCAAATCAGCTCTGACCTGGTTTGTATCCTACCCCTCTGACTGCACCTTCCAGACCTCCTTTAACTGATATTTCTCTCTCTCCTTCCCCCTCACTGTTGAGAGTACCCCAGGGCTCTGTCCTTGGCCCTATAGTCTTCTCCCTCTCCATTGGAAAACAAATTTCCCTTAATTGGCTTCAGCTATCATCACTATGCTAATGACACCCAAATCTACCTTCACACCCCTGATCTCTCTTCCCGCACTTTGGATAAAATCTCCACTTGTATGTCCTCGATCTCCACCAAGATGTGCAACAGATTTTTGAAACTCAACCTGGATAAGACGGAACTCATGAAGTTCCCACCCCATTCATCGACCACTCTCACTGACATCTCTATTTCTATCAACTGTCCATCTGCCCTCTCCCTCAAACCCGCTGCCTGGGTGTCATCCTCGGCTCAGCGCTCTTCTTCTTCTTCTTCCCACATACAGAACATCTCCAGATCCTGCCATTTTCATCTCCCCAGTATCGCCAACATTCGCCCCTATCTAAATCCCGACCCCGCCAAACTCCTCGTCCATGCTCTGGTCATCTCAAGTCCAGACTAAAGCAATGCCATTCTTTCTGGACTTCCTGGGACTGGTCTCCATTATAAATGCAGCTGAACATACACCATGCTCCCCTTACGTGTTCTCTAATTCACCCCTTAGAATTGTAAGTCTCTCCCCCACCCCCTAGATTGTTAGCCTATTCGGCCGGGCTTTCTTCTCCTTGTGTCCTTTCCCCCACTATATTGACTCAGTGACTTTTCTGCTATAACTATCCCTACATTGTTACATTTTTTGTGTACCAATAATTTCACATGCAGGTCATAAAAATTTACGCATTGCACCTGTAATGCGTAAACATGTACTTGTTAATGTCCACGAAAGCTTCCTGCACCAGCGGGAATACGTAAACAAAAGGTACGCATGGCGGCAGGCCGACTCCCAGTCGGCAAAAACGAAACTTCCTGGCAGCAGGGGAACGGAGGAGCCATGAGTGACTGCGAGGGCACAGGATGGCTGAAGGGGGCTGGTAAATGCCCCAGGTAAGGGAAACTCATGTTTTGTTTTGTTTTGAGTTAAGGTTCCCTTTAAGACAAAAATAGAATGCCACCAGTACTCATAGAAAAATATATATTTTTTCAACAAAATTATTCAATACAATACAATAACATTTCTATAGCGCTTTTCTCCCATAGGACTCAAAGAGCTTAGGCTCTCTCAGATTCAGTAGTTGGTACTAGTAGGATGAAGTATTCACGCAACAAAAGTTACAGTGGTGTGAAAAACTATTTGCCCCCCTCCTGATTTCTTATTCTTTTGCATGTTTGTCACACTTAAATGTTTCTGCTCATCAAAAACCTTTAACTATTAGTCAAAGATAACATAATTGAACACAAAATGCAGTTTTAAATTATGGTTTTTATTATTTAGTGAGAAAAAAACCTCAAAACCTACATGGAGCAATGTGAAAAAGAAATTGCCCCCTGAACCTAATAACTGGTTGGGCCACCCTTAGCAGCAATAACTGCAATCAAGCGTTTGCGATAACTTGCAATGAGTCTTTTACAGCGCTCTGGAGGAATTTTGGCCCACTCATCTTTGCAGAATTGTTGTAATTCAGCTTTATTTGAGGGTTTTCTAGCATGAACTGCCTTTTTAAGGCCATGCCACAACATCTCAATAGGATTCAGGTCAGGACTTTGACTAGGCCACTCCAAAGTCTTCATTTTGTTTTTCTTCAGCCATTCAGAGGTGGATTTGCTGGTGTGTTTTGGGTCATTGTCCTGCTGCAGCACCCAAGATCGCTTCAGCTTGAGTTGACGAACAGATGGCCGGACATTCTCCTTCAGGATTTTTTGGTAGATAGTAGAATTCATGGTTCCATCTATCACAGCAAGCCTACCAGGTCCTGAAGCAGCAAAACAACCCCAGACGATCACACTACCATCACCATTATTTACTGTTGGTATGATGTTCTTTTGCTGAAATGCTGTGTTACTTCTACGCCAGATGTAACGGGACACGCACCTTCCAAAAAGTTCAACTTTTGTCTCGTCGGTCCATAAGGTATTTTCCCAAAAGTCTTGGCAATCATTGAGATGTTTTTTAGCAAAATTGAGACGAGCTTTAACCACTTCAGGATTCTGCGTACGCTTAAGTACGCCCCTGAATCCTGAAGTGGATTCCGAGCAGCCGTTTCATGTCAGTTCACGGAGGGTGTCTCCGTGAACACCCTGCGAGCCGCGATCGCGCTCTCACAGGGTAAATGTAAACACACGGGGAAGATCTTCCCCGCTGTTTACATATATACGGCACTGCTGCGCAGCAGCGCCGTAGAGGAGATCGGCAATCCCCGGCCTCTGATTGGCCAGGGATCGCCGGCATCTGATAGGCTGAAGCCTATCCCATCAGGCGCAGGACGGAAATCCGTCCTGCGCCACTCACAGGGGGAGGGAGGGAAGGGGAAGGAGGCCAGAAAGCGCTGCGGAGGGGGGCTTTGAAGAGCCCCCCGCAAGCGCAAACAGCCGGCGGCGATCAGACCCCCCCAGCAGGACATCCCCCTAGTGGGGAAAAAAGGGGGGAAGTCTGAGCGCCCTGGCTGCTATCTGATCGGTGCTGCGGGCTGGAGATCCCACGCAGCACCGATCAGCAAAAAAAGCCCTGGCACAGAACTGGTTAATGTTCTTTTTGCTTAAAAGTGGTTTGCGCCTTGGATATCTGCCATGCAGGCTGCTTTTGCCCAGTCTCTTTCTTATGGTGGAGTTGTGAACACTGACCTTAATTGAGGCAAGTGAGGCCTGCAGTTCTTTAGATGTTGTCCTGGGGTCTTTTGTGGCCTCTCAGATGAGTTTTCTCTGCGCTCTTGGGGTAATATTGGTCCGCCGGCCACTCCTGGGAAGGTTCATCACTGTTCCATGTTTTTGCCATTTGTGGATAATGGCTCTCACTGTGGTTCGCTGGAGTCCCAAAGCTTTAGACATGGCTTTATAACCTTTACCAGACTGATAGATCTCAATTACAGTACTTTTGTTCTCATTTGTTCCTGGATTTCTTTAGATCTTGGCATAATGTCTAGCTTTTGATGTGCTTTTGGTCTACTTCTCTTTGTCAGATAGCTCCTATTTAAGTGATTTCTTGATTGAAACAGGTGTGGCAGTAATCAGGCCTGGGGGTGACTACAGAAATTAAACTCAGGTGTGATAAACCACAGTTAAGTTATTTTTTTAATAAGGGGGGCAATCACTTTTTCACACAGGGCCATGTAGATTTGGAGTTATTTTTCTCCCTAAATAATAAAAACCATCATTTAAAACTGCATTTTGTGTTCAATTATGTTATCTGTGACTAATAGTTAACGGTTTTTGATGAGCAGAAACATTTAAAGGGACTCCGAGCAGTGCAGAAACTATGGAAAGATGCATATCATTTTAAAGCTCTCTTTCTCCTCTTTCCAATGATATATAAACCGCCGCCCTACGCATTTTAGTTTTCGCGATTTCAATCGCGTAAATAGAGAAAACTAAAAGGTGTAGGGTGATGATTTAGGTGTCGCCAGAAAGAGGAGAAAGAGAGCTTTAAAATGATATCCATCTTTCCATAGTTACATTGTATTACACAGGGCGACTTTTTCCTAAAGTCAGCAGCTCCATTCTGCTGACACTGGGGAAAGTGTCGTCCTGTGTAATACAAGTAACTATGGAAAGATGGATATCATTTTAAAGCTCTCTTTCTCCTCTTTCTGGCGACACCTAAATCGTCGCCCTACGCCTTTTAGTTTTCTCTATTTTCGCGATTGAAATCGCGGCCGTGGCAATTGCAATCGCGAAAATAGCGAAAACTAAAAGGCGTAGGGCAGCGGTTTATATATCATTGGAAAGAGGAGAAAGAGAGCTTTAAAATGATATTCATCTTTCCATAGTTTCTGCACTGCTCGGAGTCCCTTTAAGTGTGACAAACATGCAAAAGAATAAGAAATCAGGAAGGGGGCAAATAGTTTTTCACACCACTGTATATTTCTGCAAATGCCAAACTGAACAGGTGGGTTTTCAGTCTGGATTTAAACACGTCCAGGGATGAAGCTGTCCTGATCTGCTGAGGTAAGGAGTTCCAAAATGTAGGACAGAAGGCTCTGGGACCAAAAGATTCCAAGTGAACTCTGGGTATGACTAGAGGATTAGAACCTGTGGATTGGAGATTGCAGGGATTGCTACTCAGATGTAACATCTCTTTCATGTATCCAGGACCAAGATTATTTAGTGATTTAAATGTTAGTGGGCCGATCTTGAATAGAACCCTCCATTTTATAGGTAGCCAGTGAAGGAAGACAGGACTGGCGTTATGTGGCAGTGACGGGGTTGGTTGGTTAACAGTCTGGCAGCAGTATTCTGTATCAGCTCTAGGCAGTACAAGTCCTTTTTTGGAAGGCCAGTGTAGAGAGCATTGCAGTAGTCCAGTCAGGATGTAATGAAGGCATGAACTAAGGTTGGTAGATCTTCTGGGGGGATGAGGTGCTTGATTTTTTTGCGATGTTCTTCAGGTGAAAATAGGATGATTTCACCACAGCAGAGATGTGAGTTCTGAAGTTTAAATCCCCATCAATTATAACTCCCAGGCTACACACATGATCAGAGCTGTGTAGATCCGTGTCTCCCATTCCCAGTGGTGAAGACTGCAAGTTTAGTTGTTTTGTTGTCATGCGCTGCCCTCCGATCAGAAGGACTTCAGTTTTGTCTGCATTTAGTTTCAGCCAGTTGCCACTTATCCATTGCTGTAGTTCGCCTAAGCAGGCGTTTATAGTTGGAGTTGGATCTGTCACACCAGGCTTGAAGGAAATATATAGTTGGGTGTCATCAGCATAGCAGTGGTTTGTCAGGCCATGTGTTTGGATTAGTTTTGTAAGTGGTAACATGCAAATCATGAAAAGCAGGGGAGAAAGGATTGGGTCCCGGGGCACCCCATACTTAAGTGGTATAGAGGTGGACAGGAAGGGCCCCATAGACACTTTTTGGGTTCTGCCAATGAAGAAGGATTGGAACCACTGAATAACTATGCCATCAATGCCACAGTATTCCTGTAGCCTGCTTATCAAGATGTCATGGTCAACTGTATCAAAGGCTGCAGAATGGTCTAGCAGTTTCAGGATGGAACACTCTCCTCTGTCTCTTGCCATGAGCAGGTGGTTGCATATTTGGATGCGGGCAGTTTCAGTGCTGTGATGTTTCCTGAAGCCAGACTGGAATGGATCAGAACTGTTTTGTAGGATTTTGGCTTCTAGCTGGAGGTATACAGCTTTTTCAATTAGCTTACCCAGAAAGGGAAGGTTAGAGACAGGTCTGTAGCTGGTCATTGCATCTGGGTCCAGTGAGGGTTTTTTGAGGAGAGGCCTGATGACTGCTTCCTTCAGTAAAGCAGGAAATATCCCTGATTGTAAGGAACAGTTTACAATTTTGAGGAATACCGTTACAAACAGGTCGGGGCAGTTCAACATGAACTTTGTTGGACCAGGATCCAGGTCACAGGTAGTTTGGCGGAGGTGAAGGAGGATGCTTGATGTGACTTCAACAATTTCTTTGAAGTTTGACCAAGGTGTTACGTTATCCCTTATAGCGGAGACTTTGTCTGAGAAGAAATTGACAAATTAGTCGCAGAGATCCTTTAAAGACTGGATATTACGTTTTTGACATGCCGGGTTTCAGAGTTTTTCAACTGTGCGGAATAGTTGGGCTGGTTTGTTAACTGCATTTGTAATCTCATGTGTTAGAAAGGATGACTTTTTCTCGGTGATTACCTTTTGGTAGTTCTTCATGTGGAGGATTAAGGCATGTTTGTCTTCTGGGGACTGAGATTTGCGCCACAGTCTTTCAAGTTTTCGGCCTTGTCTTTTCAGCTCTTTTATAGAGTTATCAAACGGTGATATTTTATTTGGTTCTTGAGCTGGTTTTTTGACAGCTGGTATTGAGAGGGAGAAGTGGATAGTGTGATGGTCTGACCAGGCAACAGGATTAATTTCCACACTGGCTATTGACAGACCAAAATGCAATATAAGGTGCAGAGTGAGACCTTTCTTGCGAGTAGCAGAGCTGATTGCTTGGGAAAAGCCCAGTTCGTTTATGGCACGAGTTAATTCTATTCCTAATTGCGAAAAGGGGTCATCCACCCATGTATTGAAATATCCAAGAACAATTCATCTGGGGTGTTCCAGTGTTAGGTTGCATAGGAGATCTACAAGTTCCTTAAGGAAGGCCGAGTCTTTTCCTGGTGGGCGGTAGATCAGCAATATGTTTATGTTTTTCTCAGCTGAAAGTTGCGCCCCCAAGCATTCAAACGAGTTGGTAGGTCCTAGGTCCTACAGTAAGTGGTCTGATTTTCAAAGCTGATCTAAAGCAAAGTGCAACCCCTCCGCCCCTGCGTTTTTTCCTGTTGCAGTGTATCACAGAATAATTTATTGGCACGGCGGCCTTCAGGGTGGAGCCAACTGGTTCAGAAAGCCAGGTCTCAGTCAGGCAGGCCAGATCAGAAGACTCTATTAGATCGTGTAGGATTGCTGTTTTGTTGTTTATAGACCTCACATTACAGAGAACAGCCTTGATGGGGCTACCCTGGGAGCTGGTGTCTGTCATTGAGGACACCAGGAGGGAACAGTCTCCAGATGTGTGGCTGTCATCTCTGCTGGATTTTGCTGGAACTTTTAAGGTTGTTGCCTGAGAGTACTCTGTAGATTTTGTCACAGAGTTATTTTGGTTCTGCAGTGAAGAATTTCTTTTTCCACGTCCTCGGGACCCTCTTTTGGTCTTTCTGAGGATTCCAACAGAGTTAAGTAGAATTATTGTTGATTTGTCACTTGGATAAATATTTCTTGGTTGGTATACAGCGATGGGTGTCTCTGCTGAATAGATATTCACAAACGCATTTCTATCACTATACTTATTACTGTTACCATAGACCCTCAGAAAGCCCTGGTTTGCTCTACAACAGGTCACTAATAGGGATTTATGTTTAGACGTTCAGATATACTGCACCAACCGCATAAAGAGTCCAGTATCACTGATAGTGGGTTCGCACGTAGATAAGATTCCAGGATAAAATACAGTGATCAATATCTGAAAAGAAAGCACAAAGCTCCCATAGCATAATACTGTAACTGTAACTGAAAAAAAGGCCAGCAGCACACAGTAACCATAGCATCAAAATCCTCAATCAATCAGAAAGGGGCTCACCAGATAGTTGTCACCTCATACACCAGGTGGATCTAGCGCTTAGGCTGTCATCCAGCCAGTAAGGATAACCCAGGAATGATTCCACCGATAAAAGTTTATTCCAGCAAGCATCCACAAGGATCCATAAAAATAAGGTGCACAGCACATTCGATTTCCAAGGCACTGTAAATTTAAAGGGATACTGTAGGGGGGTCAGGGGAAAATGAGTTGAACTTACCCGGGGCTTCTAACGGTCCCCCGCAGACATCCTGTGTTGGCGCAGCCACTCACCGATGCTCCGGCTCCGCCTCCGGTTCACTTCTGGAATTTCAGACTTTAAAGTCTGAAAACCACTGCGCCTGCGTTGCCGTGTCCTCGATCCCGCTGATGTCATCAAGAGCGCACAGCGCAGGCCCAGTATGGTCTGTGTCTGCGCAGTACACTCCTGGTGACATCAGCGGGAGCGAGGACACAGGCGTGCAGGCGCAGTGGTTTTCTGACTTTAAAGTCAGAAATTCCAGAAGTGAACTGGAGGCGGGGCCGGAGCATCGGTGAGTGGCTGCGCCAACACAGGATGTCTGCGGGGGACCATTAGAAGCCCCGGGTAAGTTCAGCTCATTTTCCCCCGACCCCCCTACAGTATCCCTTTAAACACTGCGGCATCCCGCCAGTGAACTTTCCCAGGATCATACAAACTACACGAGCACTATTCCTCAAGTGTAATGACGTCAATGCGCACTGGCTCCACCCTAAGTCATTTCGTCCAATAGGACTCATCAGGGGCTGTGGAGCCAGTGCGCATTGGGACAATATATAGGCCGAGCTGGGTGGAGCCATGCCAGGGAAAATTCACTGACGAGACGCTGCGGTGTTTAAACTTACAGTGCCCAGGAGACCTAACGTACTGTGCACCTTATTTTTTATGGATCCTTGTGGATGCTTGCTGAAATAAACTTTTATCGGTTGAATCGTTCCTGGGTTATTCTTACTGGCTGGATGACAGCCTAAGCGCTAGATCCACCTGGTGTATGAGGTGGAAACTATCTGGTGAGCCCCTGTCTGATTGATTGAGGATTTTGATGCTATGGTATCTTTATAAACAGGAATTTAGGTCTGTCATGGAGAACGTGTTCGTGAACCTGCAATCACAAAAGGATTTGCAGATTCTCAAACTTGCAAAGCCTGCGATCACTCACTTGAATTTGCCATTCAGCCATCAAACTGCACCAGGAGAGGTTCGTTTATTACTGTGCTGGATCTCCCAATCCCTGGCTGACATCACCACCTGGGACACAACAGTTCAGATGGAGCAGAGAGTTAGGTGGGTGGTGTGTCAGACAGCACAGCCAAACAGAGGTTTGCTCTCCTGCACTGTGCTCCAGTGTGGTCCACCCAGCCCTCTGCACTGGCATGTCTCAGGTGGCAATGTCAGTCCCTCTCCTGTGCCAGGTGAGCGGGCAGGGAAAAAAGGTGCCGTCTAGGAATCAGGAGGTCCAACACTGTGATGAGTGAACTGCTTGCAGTGCATTTTGGTTTGCGAAAACTGTGTCCATGTCAAAATTTGCAGATTTGTTGTTTGGCCAGCATCATCAGTACTCCCCAACCATCCTAACCTCAGACTTGATACTCATGTATCATATCGATAGCTTAGGCAAGTCTTCCTCCACATCATCAGTTCATCTGCTGTGTGGTTGGTTTGGAGTCACACTCCTTCTGGCTTTTCATAAAATACTTTTTAAACTGCCCTTCCTGTAGACATGCACTCCAAATGGCCTGTTCAACATAATTGTCCACTTTTCATTTCAGTTATTCTATATAATAAAATCTGTCTCTGCGTCCTGTCCCTGTGTGTGTGTGTGTCCCTGCGTTTGCGCTACTGCACATGTGCCGCAGGGACAGGCTAGGACAGGAGCAGGAAGGGCCAGCAGGGTGGGCGGGTGTGCACGCGTACGGCGGGCGGGTGTGTGTGTGTGCTGGCGCGCATGTGGTGGCGGCGTCGACAGAACTAGTGGCCCATTTTTAAACAGGCTAAGGTCACTAGTCCTATATAATAAAACCCCATGTGTCTCTGCGTCCTCCTGTGTCCGTGCTTCCAGACCCGACAGTTTGCTGTTTGTGAGCCTCGTTGCATTGTGGGAAATAACAGCCTTTTCCAACGGTCAAGCAAGCAACCTCTCCCAGTGTGCATATATTTCGGACAGCGGTGGGGGACGGGCGAGTGGGACACCTCTGTGCGCGCTTTGTGGGGTGGGAGGGGAGGAAGCTTTAGCGGCTGTCTAGCGCCCGTTTTTTAACAGGCGGGCCTTTTTACTAGTTTATAATTTACTAGTAATAATGGGGGGAGAGTTTGGGGAGGGTTTTATAGGTGATCTATTTATAGTTCACATTCGCCATACACTATTTTCCTGTACAGGTCCATAGATTTTACTCTACCCTTTACATTCCCAACAGGCAAGGACTTCTTCATCTTTCTTAGCAATAATTCAGATTTCACCAACATAGGTGACAGCTTGATGGCTAATGGTTTTGTATACAACTTTCTTGCTACTTCTTGACAGAAGATGTGATTATAGAAGGTGTTGTAGGCAAAAATAGCTTTTATTACCAGGGCTTATAAGTGCTTGAATATCCTCGCTAACCTCATTATGTTTGGCGATAAGCAATCCCAGGTAATTCAAGCTTGCCACTCTTTCATATTCTTCCTCATTAACAACAAGAGGTTCTAGTTGTGTGTCACTGTGTTGTGTCATTGCCATGTATTTAGTTTTTCGAATGTTAATGCATAAAGCTTGATGGAAGCATTTCCCAGTTGATTAAGGGTCTCGACCAATGCTTCGGTGTTGCTGCTTAGCAGGCCTATATCAGCATAAGCCGGTATTATGATGTTCTATTTCATAATGTCCTACCTGGGTTTATTCCAATCTCTTTAATTCTCTCCAGTGTCAGGTTAAAAAGCATACAGGATAGGAAGTCACCTTGTCAGAGTCCCCAGTTTACCCCAAGTTTTATAGTACAACTCATTCTGTCCTTGTACTTTACATATTGAATGGTGTAGTGTAATTCTGATAAGTGTAGTCAGTTTATTATTAGTTTATTATGCTATGTATTTAAATAGCGCAGACTTTTTCTGCAGCGCTTCATAAAGTCTACAGTCATGCCACTATTGTTTCTCAAAGGAGCTTACAATCTGTGAGGTATTCTAAATTCTTCCATGGTGTTATACAAATTATTACAATTTTCTACTATCGAATTTGTAGTCAGCAAACTGTTGATGTACAGAGATATTATTTTTGTGGCTTTTTTTTGTGAATGTTGTGCATAGTTAAAAAAAAATAATGTCTTTTGTTTTTATAGATTCCTTAAAATCTTCAGTCTTCCGTCTGTTATCTTTGTAAATAGTTTATGAACTAAGTTTAGGAGCACAATCCCACGATAGATGGTACGTAAAAGTAATGCCAGTTCCCACTCGGCTGGAATTCACTCCATTTTTCAAATGAGCTGCAGCGGTTGTCAGGGGCATTTCTAGGGTCCTTGGAGATCGGGGGCACCTGTGGGCACCAGGTGGGGAGGTATATGCGGCGCGCAGCACGCCGTGACAAAAATGGGCGTGGCCATGAGGTGAGTGGGCGTGGCCATGGGTGGAACCAAATGTACATGAACTTAGCAGCGGTGTAAGCTACAGATAACGGGCCTGCCCATCGAAATATTGGATGGAGCCCCCTGCCCTTTATTTAGATAATTTACAATCAGTATAGGCATAGATCAAAGATGTATACGCACATACAATTTTGATTGGTCAATCACCGACCCCCAATTTTACCACCCCCGTGCAGTAAGTGGGCCAACAGACAATGAATTTTATGAACAGAGCTAAAATTGGCTAATCAAAATTGTATGTGTGTACCAGGCTTTACAGCTAATACTGTACATACTGAAAGTAGCAGGGATCAGCATACAACAGGCTTTCACAACCAGAGTTCCCTGGAACCCCAGGGTTCCTTGAGCACTCTGCAGGGGTTCCTTGGCATTTTCCATCGTGGGGGAAGTATAATAGAGCACATTATAATAGGTGGTACTCAGGGCCGGGCCGAGGCAGAGGCTGGAGAGGCTCCAGCCTCAGGGCGCAGTGTAGGAGGGGGCGCACAATTCATTCAGTTGTCATTCCCAATTGTGTTTGAAGCAGAAAGAAATAGGAAAAGGGGATACATGGCAGTGACTGCAAGTCAGATAACTAGAGATTAAGGTATTGGGGAGGTTGGGGGCCCTGGGGCGCCTCTTAGTCTAGTAGCAATCAGTGTGTGATGCTGGGGCGGAGGGATGTAGGGGCACACTTTGGTGTCTCAGCCTTGGGTGCTGAAGGACCTTGTCCCAGCTCTGGTGGTACTGTAACAAGAAGCACTAAATTGGGGGCTCAGGAGACAGTATAATGAGTGGCAGTGTAATAGGGGCAGTGAAATAAACAGCTACACATACTTTTAAAGACCATGCCTCCTGCAAAATAAATACAGGGGTTCCTCGAGATCAATAAATTACTTGCAGGGCTTCCTTGCGATCCAAAAGTTATTTGCAGGGTTCCTCCAGGGTAAAAAGGTTGAGAAAGGCTGGCATACAATATAGCTGGTTTACAATCAGTAAAGGCACAGAGTAACACCTCACACTGTACACACTGGAGGTAAATCAGCACACAGTGCAGGCACTAGAGAACAGCGTATACTGTACATACTGTAGGCAGCAGAATTCAGCACACTGCAGCTAGCGTGCCAAAAATATGAGGATCACGTTGTGCGGCGTGCTTATCGCGCCGCACCGAAAAATGGGTGGGCCATGGACCAGAATATAGGTGTGGTAACGGGTGGAGACAAATTTACATGAACCTAGCAATGGTGGGACATTAGATTATGACAGTGGTGGCGAACCTTTTGGAGGCCGAGTGCCCAAGCTGCAACCCAAAAGTCACTTATCTATCGCTGGCTGGCATACAATATAGCTGGTTTACAATCAGTAAAGGCACAGAGTAACACCTCACACTGTACACACTGGAGGTAAATCAGCACACAGTGCAGGCACTAGAGAACAGCGTATACTGTACATACTGTAGGCAGCAGAATTCAGCACACTGCAGCTAGCGTGCCAAAAATATGAGGATCACGTTGTGCGGCTTGCTTATTGCGCCGCACCGAAAAATGGGTGGGCCATGGACCAGAATATAGGTGTGGTAACGGGTGGAGACAAATTTACATGAACCTAGCAATGGTGGGACATTAGATTATGACAGTGGTGGCGAACCTTTTGGAGGCCGAGTGCCCAAGCTGCAACCCAAAAGTCACTTATCTATCGCAAAGTGGCAACAGCAATTTAAACTAAATACTGTACAAACGTTTTAACTCATACATGAACATTATGGAAAATCCAAGTTGAAAATAAACTGTGAAGATAAACAATTTCATCCATCCTATTCCTGAAAAATGTATTCAACTTTTTAGAACCTCCCAGTTTTATTTTCTGTTATAAAAAGCTAAAAAAGTAGGTTTAATGCTATTGTCTCATATGATAAGGATTCAGCGTTTCCCATAGTCTTGTAGTTAGCAATCATGTGACCCCCAACAAGACAAATTCAGCAATCAAGAGGCCCCCAACAAATCATGAGGCCCCCAACAAGACAAATTCAGCAATCATGAGGCCTCCAACAAATCATGAGGCCCCCAACAAGACAAATTCAGCAATCTTGAGGCCCCCAACAAATCATAAGGCTTCCAACAAGACAAATTCAGCAGTCATGAGGCACATAAATAGACAGCATTTCACATAAATAGGCAGAATGCCCCCTTAATACGGTAGCCCCCCAAGTTAGGTAGTGAGTGACAGGGACCCCCAGGTTAGCTAGTGAGTGACAGGCGCCTCCAGTTAGGTAGTGAGTGACAGGGACCCCGATAGTGAGTGACAGGGAGCCCCTTTAGGTAGTGAGTCAGTGCCAGGGAGCCCCTTTAGGTAGTGAGTGAGTGCCAGGGAGCCCCTTTAGGCAGTGAGTGAGTGCCAGGGAACCCCTTTAGGTAGTGAGTGAGTGACAGGGAGGCCCTGTAGGCAGTGAGTGAGTGCCAGGGAGCCCCTTTAGGCAGTGAGTGAGTACCAGGGAGCCCCTTTAGGTAGTGAGTGAGTGCCAGGGAGCCCCTTTAGGTAGTGAGTGAGTGCCAGGGAGCCCCTTTAGGCAGTGAGTGAGTGACAGGGAGCCCCTTTAGGCAGTGAGTGAGTGACAGGGAGCCCCTTTAGGTAGTGAGTGAGTGCCAGGGAGCCCCTTTAGGAAGTGAGTGAGTGACAGGGAGCTCATTAGGTAGTTAGTGAGTGACAGGGAGCCGCCGCCGCTCCCCCCCCTTACCTCGCAGTCAGCAGACCTCAGGATCAGCGGCGACCCGACCAGTAGTACGAGCGGGCGCCAGACGCACCCGCTCTATATGCGGAAGTGATGTCACTTCCGCATATCAGTGCGGGCGCTGGGTCCTAGCGCCCGCACGATTGGTCGCCGCCTGATCAAGGTCTGAGTGACGCGGCGGCGACGGCTGGAGGGAGCCGCTGACAGAGGGGGTGAGCGGCGGCCAGGCGAAGATTCGTGTCACCCCAGGACAGATTGGGGGCACGTGCCCCCCCAAAATAGGGCTAGCGACGCCCCTGGCGGTTGTACATTTCTTGCTTTCATTCCATGCCATTGTTTCTCAACATTATTTTGGCAAGAACCCCCGTATGAAAACTTGCGCTTGCCAAGTACCCCCTGTTATTAGAAGTTCCCCTTGTCACATATAGATTATTAGTAGCTTACTGGTCATTGTGGTCGGATTGGACTGAACAAGACCACGATTCTGTTCATTTTTTTTTTTTTTACTTGTAGGGAGGTGAGAAGAACACAAAGCCACCAATTAGCAGCCAGGGAGAAGTAGATAACACTTTCCAGTGTCCATGAGATGGCAGGCATCCTATTACACGCCTGCATCACCTGGTATTTGGCCATAAATAAGGTGAGGCAGAGCTTGAGTACTCACTCTTGTTTGCTAATGTCTCTGCCTCAAACTACAGGAAATTAGTGGTTTTTGAGGTGAAAGAAGAGGCTATATTGCTGTAAAAGGCTTTAGAACCACACTGAAAGGATACTGCAAACCGTTACACTACCTGTGTGATCAGGTTTTCAAGCGCATCAGTTCCAACATACCGAAATTGATCTCTGTTAATTCATTTTAGTGCACTGGCAAATTGCTGTATGTGAAGCCTTAGTTTTGTGTTACCATTTTACTGCTTGTGTGATTTGGAGTTACAGGGTCTCTCTTTCAGGTTATCTCACTTAAATTAAGTGCTAGTAGTTGTGATGGTGATTGTCATTTGCAAAGATTTTGTTCCTATCAGTATGTCCAGAAGCAATTTACTCACTTTCCAAACAGGCAGAGACTGTTTGATGGTGCTTTCATTTTTGCGACATGTCTTCAAAGTCTAAACATTTTCTCCACCTTACTTTTGCGCTTTATCTTTGAAGTAATGTAAACAGCATGTTATACTGCTTGATCCTGTGAGATTCTCCTGGATCTGAGGGTCATATGTATTTTATTGATACAATGGTTCTCCTATCTTTAATAAAGCTGTTATTTATTGCATTGAGGGATGGGATTAGCTCTTCAGGCCCTGCTGCCTCAGGCAGTCCCCTCATCCTCATGTTATTCTTCCTGCCCATTCTCCATCTCATTGACCTCACTGGGCATGTCCTCCATCTTTGTTTCTGGTATTTCTGCCTTGTGCTTGAGTACTTGTAATTGTGTTTTAATGTTCTGCTGTTCAGATGACTGAATCTTGGGATGCCTTCTCTTCTCCTTAAGGGCTGTGCACTTTCCACGTGTCTGCAGAAATGGTGGCTGATTTCTGAGTTACCAGATAAGTCTATGGTGACTTCTGATTTTTTCCTCTAATAGTTTTGTTGTTATATCTCTAGAACTCAGCTCCATTGCATCCTTCATACGCCTTGGCTAGTATACCCACATTAAGAGTCTCCCATGTGGCTTATACAATATAGAATGCCTCTTAAAATGACAAGCTTTGTGCTGGCGTTTTCTCCTATATACCCCCTACCTAAGCTACATACAAGTTTCGGATAATGTCTCCCTAAACATTGTTTCATGGTCTCTTCACATAGCCATTTATCCCCTATCAGGGCAAAGATGTGCTCCATTCCTGTCAAGCATTGACTTCTGTTTTATAGGGGACTTCTTTTTTACAGGTTGAAAAATTTGAATATCAAGCAAAAGTCCATTTATTTCAGTAATTTAACTTAAAAGATGAAACTAATACTGTATATGAAATAGACTCATTACATGCAAAGCGAGATATATCAAGCCTTTATTTGTTATGATTTTATGATTATGGTTTACAGCTTATGAAAACCCCAAAATCAAAATCTCAGACCATTAGAATTTGTGAAAATGTTCAATATTCTAGGCTCAAAGTGTCAGACTCTAATCAGCTAATTGATCCAAAACACCTGCAAAGGGTTCCTATTTCATATATTAGTTTCACCTTTTAAGTTGAATAACTGAAATAAATGGACTTTTGCACACTATTCGAATGTGTCAAGTTTCACCTGTATAGCAAATGGGAGATGGTAAACTGAGCAAAAGGTGTCACACTGAAGTTTCCACCAAGACCTGCAATAGCAATCACGTCAGTAGAATCTAGCTCAGCAGGGTTCTGAAAGAGAAGCTGCTAACATCAGGGCACAACTTCCCTTAGATACATTATTGTTAATCTGACTTTTTGTGCCTCTCCTCCTCAGATAAACCCCACATTCTTAGGTGGTTAGTGTGTCCACTCCTATTTGGTCATATTACCACCAAATGTATTTTTAGTAAGGAGTAAAAGAAACTGTCCTCTCGGCCACCATTAAGACACTGAGCTTTCTCAAGTTGTCAGTTCAACATAGGATGTTGTACCTCACATCCTATACCTCAAAGGTCAACTCAACGCTGGAGTCTTTTTCAGTCACTGGTTTCTCCTGGTCCTGCCGTGTAAAGTCACTTATTGAATTGAACAGACTGCTTCACAAGTACTATATATTGTTGATCATGTTTTATGATGTGACAGGTTCAAAATCCACAATCGTCACCGCACCGATGGACTACAATAGATGTGCTGAAATCGTCTTTGGAGTCACAAGACACTGCAATGTAGATTCTTCAGATTCGCACCATCTAAAATTCTTATTAAGTAATGCTCATTTAAAATGTTACATCATAAAAGTATTCATGTGGGTATCTGTAAGGTTGATGACGCACAGGCGTTTCGGGCTGCCCCAGTCCTTTTTCAAATCATGACAGACCCGTGTGGGTCTGTCATGATTTGAAAAAGGACTGAGGCAGCCCGAAACGCCTGTGCGTCATCAACCTTACAAATACCCACATAAAAACTTTTATGATGTAACATTTTAAATGAGCATTACTTAATAAAGAATTTTAGATGGTGTGAATCTAAAGAATCTACATTATGATCTGACAGGTTCACTTCAAATGGAATCCTTTACCTAGCAAATCAATTGTTTCTTTAGTTGTACATTATGGAAGTAGTTATCACCTTCAAATCTGTTCCATATGCTAGTGTCAGGGCAAAGGAGGTATATTTTATTTAGTGAGTCACTAACTTCTAGAGCGAGTATGCCAAGCAAATATAAGGGAAGTTATTTTTATAAGGGCCTAATCACAATAGTTTCTTTAAGGCATCTTTGTGCTTTACGTAACTTTGCTATCTGCGACAAGAAAATATGATCTATAACATCCAGAACTTCATCTTTCTTGCAACCAGCCCTTATGTCACAGCAGGGCAAGCAAGACATCAGGCAGCTAAGTGGTATCAAATGCCATTACTGACGGTCTGCTATGAATGTCAGCAACTCTCCAATAGAGTCCATGACACTTCTGAGGGAGGCAGCTGGTGTCCAGGCTATTCAGAGTTCATCAGAAAGGCGAGGCCCTTTCCTACACATTTAAAGTGGGACTCCAGACAAGATGAAGAGCAACAAGATATACACCAGTACAATAAAAATAAACTGAAGATAAGTTAGCCTGCGAGAAAGTAAATATCCTTTACATAATGCATAACTAACCTGCCCTGTCTTTCTGATGCATTTATATACTCCCCTAAGTTTTTGCCTACAGCTCAAAATATTGCAAGGTTGAGCTCTCCAGCTGCTGAAGATGCACCACCAATCAGTATGTCTGTTATAACGACACAGCGCAATATTGCCCGCTATTAATGACATGAGTTGTTGTATGAAAAGCAAGTGTGACCCCAAAGTTGACCTTGCCACATGAATTACCGAGTCAACATATTGAGTTGACTTATCAATGTCTGCAACTTTATTTTTGGTACAGCACTGTGTAATATGTTGGCGTTATATACCATATTTTTCAGACTATAGTACGCACTTTCTCCCCCAAATGTGGGGGGAGGGGGGGAAGTGGATGCATCTTATGGTCCGAATGTGTCCCACAAGTCCTCCACCATCTTGGTGGCCACGACCAATGTGACAGGGAGCAGCTCTGAGAACTCACGAGGCCAGTGGCGTCACAGCACATATCTCCACCCACTAATTCTTTGCCCTTCCAAATACATTGGGAAATCTGCTGCCAGACACGCTCTCTGCATAGCCAGAAGATCGGGGACGCACATGCGTTATCGAGCTGCCACACACTGCACATGGAACACCTGGTCTCAGATGGCGCCATACTACCTGGTTACCAACACCAACTTATTGCGTGACCCCAGAGGCATACGTGCGCCATCAGGCCACGCAGTAAGAGGCCTTCAGTAACCAGGAAGAATAAAAAAACAAACATAGCATAGGAAATTTGTAGTGTTTTCTGCGTTTTCGCTTCATCAATTTATCATTTATATACTAAAACTATTGACACTGAACTGCAAATATAAAATACGGCAAACATTCCTTGGAATTTTCTTAGATTCTTGGATTCTCTTTTACAATTCTGTTGTAGGGATTAGATTGTGAGCTCCTCTGAGGGACAGACTAAACTAAAGTCCAGTGGGGCCAAATTAACAATAAATCAACAATTCAGGAGACATGGTTTTGGTTCGGTAATGTCAATGAGACTTGTGTACTAGTATAATATAAAAACAAATCAGTCAACCTCTTTGCAGATGACCTAGTCCTTTGTATTTCCCGCCCCACAAAATCCCTCCTCGCCCTTAATAAACTTTTAACAACCTTTGGAGCTGTCTCAGGATTGCAAGTTAATTCTGATAAATCGAAAGCGTTGAACATTGCCACACAGACTTATGCAAGCTCTACAAGACGCCTTCGAATTTCAATGGGATCAACATAAACTCCCCTACTTAGGCATCTTCCTTACAAATACTTACGACACCCTTTTCCGCCATAACTACCCTACGTTGGCTAAAGAGTTACTTCAACTCTTAGAGTACTGGAAATGATATTCCATCTCCTGGATGGGCCGAATCACGGCAATAAAAATGTCATTTCTCCCAAAACTCCTCTATGCCTTCCGTATGCTCCCTATTCCACTGCCTTCTTCCTTCCTAAAGAATATACAGAGCAAGGTTAACCATTTTATCTGGGGCTCTAAAAAGCCAAGATTTCGCAGCTCATACCTATATCGCCTGAGATCTGATGGAGGACTTGGAGTGCCTAATTTAAAGTACTACTACAAGGCAGCACAAATCTCTCCACTAATTCTCTGGCAATTAGATACTGACAGGCCCTCATGGGTTGATATTGAAGAATTTTTGGTAAGCCCAATAAAACCCTCTAACCTCCTCTGGATTGCCCCTACTGATAGACTTACCATCACTAACCCAATAATTAAACACTCCCTACTGGTCTGGGACAGCTGCAAATATTCTGGGAACTTACTGTCCCCTCATAGGCCTTTAGCCTCCTTTCTAGGGAATCCCTCCTTCCCTGCAGCTTTAGACTCCCCAGCTAGCTTTCGTTGGTGGGCTACTTCCCAGCTCACTACGGTTTACGCCCTTTCCACAGGCACAGGTATGAAGTCCTTAGTCTCTCTATGTGAACATAAGCAGCTCCCCCGCACTGAAAGATTTCGTTATTTACAAATCTCACACTTTGTTAAATCTCATCTCAGATACACGGACTCCCCATTAACTAGAACCCCATTTGAACACATTTGTGCCTCTGACCCGCTCTCCCCAGGTGCCATATCCTCTATATATCAGGCACTATCTCATACACAATCTAAACATAAGCCCAAATATGTAGTCGATTGGGAGAAAGACTTGAATATCTTAATAGACCCTGACGACCTCTCAGATATTTGGACCAACATTCCCAAAATCTCAATTAATGCAGACTTAGTGGAGGTTAACTACAAACTACTCTTCCGATGGTATATGGTTCCCGCCCGAGTAGCCATATTTAACAATGCTACATCCCCAAATTGCTTCAGGGGTTGTAATGTCTTGGGCACTCAAGCCCACATCTGGTGGAAATGCACTAAAGTCCGTCGGCTCTGGCTAAGAGCATGTACTTGGGCCTCCTCTTTGATTAACCAACCAATTCCTAGAGACCCTATTCATACCTTATTGGGCCTCCCATACCCAAACCTTACTAAACCACAAAATGCATTAGTAAATTATATTTTTACTGCAACCAAGCTAACGATCACTGCAGCATGGAACTCTAGTCCCCTATCTTTCGACCTAGTAAAAAACAGGTTAAGCCGTATCCTCTTTTTCGAAAAACTACGTGCTCGATTGGAAGACAACATGACTAGATTCAATAAAATATGGTCCTCCTTTATAGAATACCTTTTGGGTTCCGATTGTGGTGCCATGATTAATCATCAAAGGTCCGCACCATCCAATTTTCAAGTTTCAAGTTTCTTTATTTATAGCTCTTATAAAAAGACATGATTAAAAGCAAATCTGCATGATGATGACGCACAGGCGTTTCGATACTTCTTTCTCAAATCATTGCAGCATCTGACAATACATTACACACCACACACATCTTATATAGGTCTCAAGTGGACCTGATGGAAGACTTACAATTTGCATATTCATGAGTGAACTCTACCATAGGCTGTAAACACTATCTTTAGATTTTCACAAACAGCCTATGGTAGAGTTCACTCATGAATATGCAAATTGTAAGTCTTCCATCAGGTCCACTTGAGACCTATATAAGATGTGTGTGGTGTGTAATGTATTGTCAGATGCTGCAATGATTTGAGAAAGAAGTATCGAAACGCCTGTGCGTCATCATCATGCAGATTTGCTTTTAATCATGTCTTTTTATAAGAGCTATAAATAAAGAAACTTGAAACTTGAAAATTGGATGGTGCGGACCTTTGATGATTGCTGTGGATTCCCTGTGACTCCAGGGGTGGTCTCTGCACGCCAAACCCATTGGTGCAACAACGCTGGTTCTGATTGATGTACCTGGAGTACTGTTATTGTGCACAATGGAACCTTTGGGGGAAAAAGCATCAAGCAAGTCATTTGCATACTCCCAGGAACAAGCCGCTAGTATTGTGGCCTCGGTCTCGTCCAGTGTTGGCTTTCTGAAAAAACCAGATGTCAAGCTGATAAAACGGGACCTAGAGAGTTTAAAGAAAAAATACATCGATCTTGATCTGCATGCAAAGACGTTAGTCGAATACTATAAAGAAGGGAAAATCCCAAGGAGCATGCGTATACAAATTCCTCCGACCCTGTTTTCGAAATGCAAGGAACATGTCGATACATGGGAACAGATCTGGAATCGAGCATCATTTGATGCAATGCTGTGTACTGTTCAGAAAATTATGAAAGAATTACCCTCATTGGAGGAACAAATTTCAAATTTGTATCAGTCACTAGAGGAGATGTTGGAGAAGGAAGATTTCGATAAGTTTAAACAGACCTTGGATGGAACACTAAAGGAATATGAAAAATCGCTAGAGGAGGCAAAGAGGAGCAAATTCCATCGAGATGTTCAAGATTACCTGACGGGTTATGTATACAGATGGCAAAGGAGTGGGGGAGGCGCTTATCGTAGACGCCCACGGCCTGTAAAACCACAGAAACCTAAAAAAAACCCAGTTCCCCGTCCTCCGGGTGATAATACAGGACATTCCTCTACTGATTTTTTAACCACGACAGACGAACAGTCACTGCAGTCAGACAGTGCAAGCGGAGGGGAGGAAAAAGATACCAAAGGCAAAAGCAAAGAAAAAAAGAAAAACAATTCGAAAATGGAATTGAGAAATCGGAAATAATCCCTGTAGATCTAGTGGTGAACATATCCTCTTACTGCTTAACCGAGGTGGAACACAAGGTGTTGAACTACGGACTGTCCTTCTGTCCGACTAACTATCCCGACTTTTTCCTACTCGACGTGGAACTAGCTAGATTCTACAGAGCTTTAAAATTAAAGTATTTTTTTGGAGTCAACCAATTTTTGTCCTATCCATCATCATCCTCTGGCGAGTGTATTAAGCTGAAAGAATGGGGCCTAAGGAACAACAGTGCCTTTCTTCCTACATCACATGGCGTAATTGATAGTTTCGCCAACAAGGTGAATCGGGATGTGAAAGAATTACAGGAACTTTTTGAATCTAAAAAGATCAAGAATATCCCATGGAATATGACAAAGGATGAAAAAGTTGCCTTGAATTCATTATCTAAGAATACATTAATCACAATAAAGCCAGCTGACAAGGGTGGAGCGGTCGTTATAATGGACACTCAGGATTACAAGAAAGAAATTATCCGACAACTACAGGATGGTGATGTATATGAAAAATTATCATGTGATCCCACTAGAGACATTCAGAAATTAATTGAAGAAACTGTTATGTTGGCAGAAAGCCAGGGTCTGATTGACAGTGATTTGAAAAAGTTTTTGATTAAGAAGTTCCCAAGGGTCCCAATTATATATATTTTGCCCAAAATTCACAAAAGGTTGAAAGATCCCCCTGGGAGGCCCATAGTGTCTAGTATAGATTCTGTTTTTTCTAACATCTCCATATTCTTAGATAAGATATTGAGGCCAATTGTTCTTACACTAGATTCCTATATTAGGGATACGGGACATTTCTTGCAGGATATTAGACAAATTGAAAATGTAGAACAGGAAGTATTACTTGTAACCATGGATGTTGGTGCTTTGTATACGTCCATACCCCATGAAGGGGGTGTGGAGGCAATTAAATACTATTTAGAGATTCATACTGATTTCTCTGTTGCTGAAAGAAAGTTTTTGATTACTTTGTTGGAAATTGTATTGAGAAAAAATTATTTTCTTTTTGGAGATTCTTTTTATGTACAGCGAAGGGGTACGGCAATGGGCTCGAACGTGGCCCCATCCTATGCTAATTTATTTATGGGTTTATTTGAGGAGGCTTTTGTTTTCTCTAGCAATATTTTTTGTAAACATGCCCTTTTTTGGCGTCGATATATTGACGACATTTTTTGTTTGTGGGCGGGGCCACGTTCGAGCCTAGACTCCTTCGTTGAAGAGTTGCATGCAAAATGCCCCGAAATTGTCCTGACAGTTCATTGCGATTATGAGAGAGTTAGCTTCCTTGACACTTGGGTGGTCAAAAAGGAGGGTAGATTGGAGACAGATAGGAACTCAATTCTTCACTTTGCCAGCTTTCATACCCCTCAGGTTAAATTAAATATCCCCAAGGGTCAATTCCAGAGAGTTGAAAGAATTGTAAGTAACCCGGAGTTGAGAGAACAAAGGGTGAAAGAAATGAAATATAAATTTCTGGCAAGGGGCTACCCAGCTATATGTTTGGAAAAAGATTTTGATATGAGAGCTTGCAGAGGAAGATTTGGGGTACAGAAAACCACACTGAGAAATGGAAGGGCAGATATTAGGGAAAGAATCCCATTGGTTACTACTTACAATGTATTGTCGGAAAGAATAGGTGCTATAGTCAATAAACACTGGCCAATGCTGAAACAGGGATTGCCCACAATACGTGAGTTTCATGTGCATCCACTCCTGTCCTTCAAAAGAGCACCATCTCTGAGGGATAGGATGGTTAGAGGGGACATTGGTACGGAGACTGCAGGAGTGATTGCCAGGAGGGGAACGTTTCCCTGTCTTGGGTGTCACCTCTGTGGTCACATTGTGAAAGGGGACACATTCACACATCCAAGTAGAGGGTCGAAATTTAAAATTAATGGATACTATACATGTGAATCAAGATATGTAGTCTATTTGCTGAAATGTCCCTGTGGCACTGGATATGTGGGTCAAACCACCCAGTGCCTCAGGGACAGAATTGCTTCACATAAGTCGAATATTAGGACTAAGAATTTGGAACTGACTGTTTCCGAGCATTTTTGTAAATTTGGACACAGTGTGTCCCAATTGAGGGTACAGGTTTTGGAAGGAGTGCCACCGCAGAGGAGGGGAGGTGACAGACTAAAGGAGTTGTTAAAAAGGGAGTATTTTTGGATAAAAAGACTTGATACCTTGGAACCCAAGGGGTTAAATCGTGAATACGATATTTGTAAACTTATTATATAACGTATCTTGAGTTGAATAGATGGAGGTTTAGTTGGGAGATGGTTGTCATGTGTGGAGACATTTTTCAATCAATGTGCCGTTTTTTGGAACTTTACGGTTTTGATTACGCGTTTTTTTCGCGTTTTTTGTGTGTTCCTTTGCATTTTTGCGCGTTTTTCTCGCGTTTTTTACGCGTTAAATGTCGCTTTGCGGACGTTTTTACGCTTGTCTTGACTGTACGCGTACATATGTACGCATGCGATGCGTATTTATGTAGTCTTAGGCGGACGTTGTAGGCGTACTGGTGATTGGTTGAGTGTCCCACAATATGATAATTTTTTCTCCCGAGGAGCTAAAAACAGCAAATAAGACATTGGAGAGTGGTTTTAAATGTTTGAAATGTGAATTAAAGTTGGAAATTGGGTTTTTAATTGTGCCTAATGATTTGTTTGTGAAAATCTAAAGATAGTGTTTACAGCCTATGGTAGAGTTCACTCATGAATATGCAAATTGTAAGTCTTCCATCAGGTCCACTTGAGACCTATATAAGATGTGTGTGGTGTGTAATGTATTGTCAGATGCTGCAATGATTTGAGAAAGAAGTATCGAAACGCCTGTGCGTCATCATCATGCAGATTTGCTTTTAATCATGTCTTTTTATAAGAGCTATAAATAAAGAAACTTGAAACTTGAAAATTGGATGGTGCGGACCTTTGATGATTGCTGTGGATTCCCTGTGACTCCAGGGGTGGTCTCTGCACGCCAAACCCATTGGTGCAACAACGCTGGTTCTGATTGTGGTGCCATGATTAGGAATCTCTAACTCCCCTGAGCAACTTTAACCCCCACTTTCTTGGCTGGTTCGATACTGCCTGACCTCCTCATCCCAATGACGCTACCTCCCACCCTATACTCACCTCTTTTCTCCTCTTTTCCTAGTTTGTCGATAGATAAGCTCTTCTGACACCCACTCCTGCCTCCACTGGGAGACAGGTAACGCTAGCTATGAACTACACTAGAGCGAAATAGGCTCTTGCTCAGCCATACTTTGGTTCCATGAGTGAGCGAGAGATATTTTGCCACAATTAGATATTCAGTAGCTTCCCCCTTTAGGTAGCAATACTAGAAATGTGTTAAGTGACCATCGTCTCCTGATTACCCCATGTATGCTTATCTATGACATTCCTTCCTATATCTTGTTCACCGTTGCATTCTCTGTCTTTTACAACTGTTGTTAGAGTCAAGTTTCGTACATGACTGTGTAATATGTTGTAACCTGCTAATATGCTTATGCCTATACAGTCTGTACTGATATGTTCATCTTTTGTCTTAAAAAATTTCAATAAAAAAGATTGAAAACAAAAACAAAAACAAATCAGCTTTTTCTCAGTCAAACCTGTATACATACAATGCTGCCATTGAGACAAAGGGGCCCATTGCTCCAGGGCCCTCGACCCTGCTGGGCCCCCTATTCTCCAAAAGCCCCCCCCCCCACCACCACCACCGGATTCCCCCAAATCCTGACTGTATCTAAAAAGGAGTCCAGGATTTTAGTTTAGTAACCAGAAGTTGCTATTTTAGTATTTGCTTGCAGGGATGGACTCGGTGATAAGAAAGCTGGATCAGGAGAGCCTCTCATCCCACCCAGGTACAGACCAGGATTTCTTTTCCTGCCCAGCAGGAAGGCAGGTGATAATTCAGGTGCAGACCTGTTCACTCTGTATGTGTTCAGCAGTGAGCTGAAAAAATATTTGGTGAAATTTTCCTTCTTAAAACAGAAGTAAATTTGCAATAATTCAGCTGTAAGTGAACATTTGAGGTTACCCACAAAGCACCACTACTGAATATGCAAATTATTCCTTTTTGCCCCTGTAAGCATGGCAAGCATCCAGAACCGCTGGTGTATAGCAAGCCTATTGCTTATACTGTAGCTTTAAATATGATAATATATAAAAAATATTTGTGCTACAAGTACACGGGGAAAACTAGCCTGGACCGTGCAGGATAGATAGATTGAGATTATAAAATATTAAATTAGATTATAAAAATTATATATATATATATATATATATATATATATATATATATATATATATATATATATACACATATATATATATATACACACATATATATACATAAACACACACACACACACACACACACACCAAATTATTCATGAATTGGAGGGGTGTTATGGTGTAATGAATACCATTGACCATATAAGAAGCCCTCTTCTGACCTTTGGCTGGCGAGTGACATTTCCCAGTGTCACTCACACAGAAGAGCTTTGACCCTTCACATCCTGCCACTAAGTAACTCTTGTCCTATTTGTCAGTTCTGGGTCACTGCATTCACTCTGCAGGTTATTATGTTGAACATCTCCAGAGTCCAACCTTGTCAAGGAGTGGCTGTTGTACTCAACAAATATTTTTATACAGTATCAATAAACCGGTTCAAACTATTACTGTAGATAAATTTGCGATAATTTTAAAATATTTTAAAATGGATAGATTAAGCAAATTGCATTGAAATGTATATGCATGTCACCAGCCTTTTCTGAAGCTTATTTCTCTGACAAACGACACCTGTACGACTGTCAGGTGTCATATATACCCTATATTTGTATACAATACTACAACATTGAAGCTGGCATGAACTAGTTAATGCTTCTATAAGTAAGCTCCTAAGTCTTGGATCATGGCCACAAAGCACTGCTGGCACAAGGTCCACCAATATCCAAGGCACATACACAAACACCTGCATGACTATTTCTTTAAAAACACATACATATATTTATATTTGCATACACAGTCATACAGTACATACAATCCCATCCACCTATACATATGCATATGTATACACGCATGCACATACAGGAGCATAGCTAGAAATCATTGGACCCCATAGCAGAATTTTGTTGCCCTTTCCACCACGCCAAATAAACATCTGTAATAGGTAGCTTTTGTGTCCCCCTCCCCAATAGTAGTATGAGGTACCCTTTGCGACCCTCACAAAAATAGCAGTAAAATCGGCATGATCTTGATTTCTCCCCCCAAAAAAATCAAAAAATTGCGGCAAGTTTGACGAGATGTCAATGGGAGCTTTTTTTTTTTTCTTTAAATGCAAGTGCAGCACTGACAGATCAGCAATCGCTCTGCGTTATGTCTCAGACTTGAGGGAGGTCTAGATGGATATGGCAGCTGTATACTTCCTGGTCTAGGGCCGCTCATGCGATAGCCTTCTTATTTATTTATTGTATTTATAAATCGCCAACATATTACACAGCGCTGGACATTAGTTTAGGTTACAGACAATATTTAGGGGTGACATACGGCAAAATGACAATACATGAATATAAGAAAGACCACAGTATGAGTACAAGGTAATGCTTAGTCACTGGAGGAGAGCATGGAGATTAGGCAAGTTAGGTTCACTCAGATGCATAGCATAGGTTCACAGTAATGGAGGTGCATGATCAGGTAGGACACAAAAGGAGGAAGACCCTGCCCAAAGGCTTACAATCTCTTAAATCCAATTAACTCTATTTCTCACAGATGGAAAAAGAAGGAACACCGAGAGCCCAATATAGTGTAGTAAGTAGAGTGATGGGTAAATGAAAAAGTATATGATTAATATACTCACAAGTCAGGGTTACCATATAGGCAACCACTGTGTAGGCAGGTGAGGAGATTAGACCTGTCCTCATTTAGGATTAGGATGTCGCTCTCTGTAGAATAGGAGAAGAAAAAGGGGATTCGACCCCTCCACCAGGGGTGGATGCTGATATTGTAAGGAGAACAGAGGTGCCAAAAGAATAAAATATATCTAATACGTATGTTGGAGTATATAAATAAACTTGTTTGTACTAAAAACGACAGTATCATGTGTACTTCGGGGAGATGAGTCCACCACCGCCTCCCAAGGAATTTTAAAGCTTTTAGATATATTGTATTATTTTGGCACCTCTGTTCTTACAATATTTCTCACCGATGTTTGTCTTACGACTCATTCACATCATACGCTCTTCCATGCGCATTTTGGCAGCCCGTATGGTGAGCAACATGCAAGAATGGCAGAAGTACATAAACAGCACTTCTGCCCTACAGATCATGTGCGCTGTGCTGTAGTGAATGGGATCAGCAGTGCAGCACACAACAGTGCAGATGGCGTGTGATCGTGCGCATTGCGTCCTGATCGCACAGCCAGTCTGCATCAATATTCTGAATGAGCCCTCACTCTCCCCCATGTCTGAGTGAGTGAACGACGTGAAAGATAGTTCTGAATCACTTCTGAAACATGCCTGAAGAAGAAACTTAAAGAGAATCTTTATTGTTAAAATCGCACAAAAGTAAGCATACCAGTGCATTAGGGGACATCTCCTATTCCCCTCTGTCACAATTTTGCTGCTCCCTGCTGCATTAAAAGTAGTCAAAAACTGTTTTAAAAAGTTTGTTTATAAACAAACAAAATGGCGACCAAAACCGGAATTAGGTTGATGTACAGTATGTCCACACACATAGAAAATACATCCATACACAAGCAGGCTGTATACAGCCTTCCTTTTGAATCTCAAGAGATCATTTGTGTGTTTACCTTCCTCCCCCTGCAGCGATCATCCACTGAAGAGTGACAGGCTGATTGTTTCTTCCTGCAGACAGCTCTGCAGTGTCTGTAATTCCTCAGCATGTGACAGTCCAGCTCCTTTCACAGCCAAACAGAGGACGATTTATCCAGCTTGTAAAGCTCCCTTCTCTCACTGAGCAGAGAGGCTGCCTAATCTAAATAACACACACGGGAGTGTACATAGAGGGGGCCTGGAGGGGGGGGGGGCGTGCATAACAGATCAACAACACTGAAGAGTTGGCAGCCTTCCAGACACAGGCGACAAATCTGACAGGAGAGAGATACGTTGATTTATTACAGAGACAGTGATAGTAGAAAGTGCTGCAGTAAGCCAGAGCACGTTAGAATAGGTTTAGGAACTTGTAGGATAGTAGAAAAAAGGATGACATTTTTACAGAGTCTCTTTAAAGTTTCGAAAGCTAGCAGAACAATTTTGTACACTTAGTCATTAAAGGTATCACCTAAACAACTTTTGTTATTTCTTTGGCTTTTCTCCATGACTAATACTGGACCACACGCAACTGTCCTCACAGGAGCTCACATGCTTATACCTACTGTAACCATACTCACATTATTATATTGTGCGTGGCTGAGAGAGATTTTTCAGGAATCCTGCTGAAGTGCTCTTGTGCTATTCAGGTATATACAGTGAGGGATCAGCCTGTGCTGCCTGCTCCCTCTTCCATAGTTGTTGGGCTCCTGCACAGACAACTTCTCAATGAAAGGGTTTAATACAGGCCCTCAGCCCTAGGCATTGTCCGAGGCACATGCCTAGGTGCTCTATGTCTAAAAATGACCATGCTATTATCTAAAATATCATCTTATACAGTAGCTTAAAGATTCTTCAAATGCTTTTCTTTTTAAATGAGGCTTCTATAGCTATTAATCCTGTCTTTTGATTACATGACCAGAAGCACAACGTATGGAGAGTCAGCTTTTAGGCTGTGTAGGTTTGGCAGCTGCCTTGATTACATTGCTCCCCACAGTTCACACCGGAAGGGGAAAGGCACAGTGGGGACCTGTCTGAGAAGATTGAACTTTATAGCACAGATAGTCTGTGGTGCAGAAGGTAGATGTGTATATGCTTTTACTGGTGATTTATTTGACATAAGCTAATCAGGGAGCTTAAAGACAGATGAAAACAAGCTTTGCGACTGAGTGCCTACACAGATCTAAGAAAACATTTGTTCCTGAAATTGGGCTATAACTGATGAGTTAATTAGTGAGGCATACTGGAAATATTGCAAACCAATGAAAAACAAGCACAGCTAAATCGTCCTGCAATTAGAGCAGAGGTGTGATTTCTAGGCTCTCTGCGGCCAGGAGGCAGACAGCATGTTAGATATATCACTGTACAGCACATGTGCATTACACATTTATATGACACATGAGAAAAGAGCCACTCTCATCCGGAAAAGTAAAATCAACTGTGAAATTTTCATAGGGAAGACTCAGGGAGAGGTAAAAGCTCAGTGGACTGTGAACAAATAAATTAGAGGCTCTGCGGAAGGGGGCCTGATCCTTTTACTGACAAACATTCAGCTGGCCACAGACGAGCAGATGTCTGATAGAGAATGATGGGTGAGGTGACATCTGCCTGCCCTTGCTTGCATCATCAGGACCCACAGTGATCCATTCCCCAATTCATCACAGCAGCAGCAGTCCACACTGAAAATCTTGTGTTTTTTCCTCTAATCCTCTATAGAGAAAAGAACAATCCTTGCCTGTTCATGCCTGCTGAAAAAAAAGTGTTAGGGCCCATTACCTAGCAGTTACAAAACATGTTATTACCCCTATAATTAACCCATTAACAATCTTGTGCCGGATTGTCACATGTGATATTCTGAACTCTCACATTATTACTTGTCATTTTCAAGTACTCTTTCGTTAACATTTGGCTAGGGACAATTCCCACTTGGTGCCTGGTGTATACATTTATTGGGGTGGACTGCAGACCAACAGATATGCTGTATCGTGTCCATTTTTATCTGTTGCATTTCTGCAACAGACAGCCCCAAACAGTGCAATTTTTTGGACAACAGCCTGCATTGTCATTCATCCAATGAATGCCAAGCATTCATTCTGGAGTTACAATGTTCTTTGCAATGGGCCCAGGAGTGCTAAGATGTATCCATACCTAGATACAGTATATCTAGATTAATCCCATGGAAGGATTAGGGGGGCTGTATACAGTATTAAGGGAACTGGTACCAAATACTTTGACCTGATGACCCCACTGTTCTGCTTGAAATTGTAAATTTGCTTGCCTCAAAGGAAATCTAAAGTGAAAATAAAAAATCAGTTTTACTTACCTGGAGCGGCTTGGAGCCCCCTGGAGTCATCCTGTGGCCACAATGTCCATCTGAGTCTCTCCGGCAAACAGCGGTGACCCCCTGCAAAGCTGGCCGGCCATATGCCTCCTCATCCTGCTCCCGTGGCCGGGAGCGTTCTGAGCATGCACAGTATTCAAAAATCAGGAGAGCGGTCAGGGTGTGCACGGCTCGGGGGAGGGGAATGCATGCACAGTAGCCACTGATTGGCATTGCGGGAATCGCCGCTGCTTGCCGAAGGCACTCGGACAGACGCCATGGGCCCAGAATGACTCCAAAGGGCTGCAAGAAGCCCCAGGTAAGTTAAACTGATTTTTTATTTTCACTTAAGTAACCCTTTAAGAATTTTTACATTTCTAGTGTAGTGATCTCAAGCACAGTTTGATGTAATCAAAAGACCCCTGACCAACACAGCTGGAATTGTTGACATGGTTTCCATTCAATTTTTATTATTATTTTTTTTTTTATTTATTTTTTTGTGGCACGGTCATATACATATGTTGTGGAGTTTTTGGTAGATAATTATTACAACTTGTGAAAAGTGTTTGTGCAAAAGATTGCTTGTCCAAGGAGCTTAGCAAAATACTTCTGGGCACTGTCATCTATGCACACAGAGCTGGTAAATTTAAAATGTATTTAGACTTCTCTAATCAAGCAAACTTACCCACAGTAACTACTTGGAACCTGACTTGCATTAAGGAGTGAGCAACTGTCACCCAATGTCTATGAGTAACATAAAAGGGAATGTAGTGACTTCCATTAGGTGTAGTGCTAAAATATATTTTTTTATAGGTTTTTTTTTTAACCAGGAAAATCTGAAATGTGAATGAAAATGCAATGTTTGTTTATTAATTCCAACTGCTGTTCTGAGCAGTGAGCAGCGTGAAGGTATGTACAGGCTCTAGATTTCAGTTCTTAGGGTCTCATTAGACATGATAATTTGTAATAATCTTGTATAAAAATCTAGCATCAGAACAGCAGTGTAATTTACTCTTTAATACAAACAACAAAAGAGAGCTATTGTTTTCTGTTTTACCTCCCATCATTCATTGCTCACTTCTCTATGCTCATGTTCCCTCTCCTCTCTCCACAGAGCAGAACAGGATGCTGGGTTATAGCTGAGCAGCTTCTCTGCATAATTATCTTCTATAAATCTGAGCCTCTTTTTACTGCACTGCAGTAAACATAAAATAGCTCCATATTATTAGTCACTAAGGGTCTGGTTCACATAGGTCACAGGGAGTGCGAGGCAATTCTACCACTACCAATGCCAGGGGAGTAGAGCGTGTTAGAGTAGTACTGTAATCCGTTTTACCAGGGTAATGTGCGTGTTGCTATGATAATGCACGTTACGCCATGCATTACCCAGGTAATGCAGGTTGCTGTAATGCGCACTACTCCCCTGATGTTGGTACTGGTATTTTATCAGACCTACATGATTCAGGCTAAGTCTAGAGAGTTTTTAGGATATATTCACTAAACTGCAGTAAGCAGAAGTGTAATGCATTGCATTACATTGTACAGTAAGACTTTCCACACGTTATTCGGCTTACCCCAGTTTAGTGAATACACCCCAACGCCTTTGTTAGCAGTTTGTTGACTGCAGAAGTAAAATGGCATTCGCTTCTGCTCACAAAATATTGGCAAATGGGCATTAAAACAAGCTCATCTGTAACTGCTCTTAGGGCCCTTTTCCACTAGCGCGTTTGCGCTAGCTGAATCGCAAAACCGCAAACCGCTAGCGATTTTACAATCGCTACGGTTTGCTTTTTAACATAGGAATCGCGGTAGGTCATTTCCACTACCGCGATTCGTTTTTTACTTGATCGCGATCGCGCCGCGGAGCGACTTTTGCCGCGATTTTGCTATGCAGTGCATAGAATAGCAAAATCGCGGCCGCAAACGTCGGGAAAACGGCGGAATTGCGATTCAGCAATCGCTAGCGTTCAGCGCGAACGCTAGCGACTGCTAGTGGAAAAGGGCCCTAAGTTACATAAAAGAACATTTGAAAGCATTCCCTAGTGTAAAATGTTTACTTTCACTGCAGAGAGCAGTACAGGCTTGCTTATCTGTGGCTAATTGGCAAATGTAATCATTGCCAGCCAGGAGAAACTCTCTATGTCTTAATTCTACTCCCTCCCTCTGATGAATAGACACATTGCCCTGGCAACAGCTGAGTCATTTCAGCAGAAAAGGAGAGGGCAAAGTGAAGACACAGGCAGAGAGAGAGATTCTTACCTGCAATTATTAATTTTGTCGATAAGTCAGAAATAAGCAAACCTGTACTGCTCTCCGCAGTGAAAATTATTTTTACACACAGGAAATGCTTTTAAATGTTCTTTTATGTAACTAAGAGTAGTTACTGACATTTTAGTTTTGGAAGTATAATCCTACTTTAAATTACCCAATTACACAGACAGTTTTGAAAAAATAGCTTCAAGTCATTGTTTCCATAATTGCCATTGATTCACTACCGCCATATGTGGTGAAAAGCATAAGTGCAACAAGCAGAAGGTTACTGCATTACATGTGGTAGTACTTAGAACAGTGTTATTGCTCCCCAAAATAGGTATACATGGTCTAAAACTTGCCTGACCATAGCATTGATTAGTTATAGTGAGGATGAGAGAATGCTATGTATGGCCAGCCGTGACCACCATGCTGCTCTGTCCTATACAGATTATTCTGTAAGTCTTTGCTGCTCAGGACTACTAATTCAGCTTCAGTTACAGAAAATATGCCTAAATGCAGAGCTAAAATCCATGGCTTCATTAGTTCTGGCACCTGCCTACAGAACTGTTCATTATAAGGTCAATACTTATAAAGACAATCTGTTAAATTCTCTTGTGGAGTTGAGAAGGATAATCAACAGCTGAATCACTGATCTGTGAACTCGGACACCTGGGGAAAAGACAGTATTTACAACCACAGAATTTTATACCTCAAAATGTCCCAGAAGTGGGAAACTGACAGTAAGGTTGTTGCTTTTCTGAAATGTAATGCAGTCAATTCTAGCTGTCACAAAATGCTGCAGTACTTATATTTAATGTACGACTTTTCAGTTCTTTCTGGCTTGTCACAGAGTTAATGATGAGCCTTGATTTTAACTAGTCAATAAATGTGCAGGCAAGAGCCAAGCAACACATTGTTGTGCTTTTCTTACATGTCCGATCAGGTGCACAACCCTCCCAGCTGTGGGAGAATGAAGGCGGGAGCTCGTGCGGGTTGCCTGCGCCGACTAACCTCGACTGGCGAATCTAACAGGGCATCTACCGGACAATCCAGGAGGTCGGAGGACAGCAGTGAGGGAGAGATCGGCGTGGAGGGGGCTGGAGGAAGCCCCAGGAATGTATAAAAAACTTTTATACCCTGTCATCTCAGGTACAGTTTGAAGGGCTCTGCCTATGACACAGGAGACCAAGGTTTGAATCTCGGCTCTTCCTGTTCAGTAAGCCAGCGCCTATCCAGTAAGGAGACTTTCAGCAAAACTCCCTAACACTGCTACTGCCTACTGAGCGCGTTCTAGTGGCCGCAGCTCTGGCGCTTTGAGTTCGCCAGGAGAAAAGTGCAATATAAATGTTCTGTGTCTTCTCTTGGCTTCATGAGGCTTCTCCCACAAACTGCATGTAGGAAAAAATATTACATTGGCTGCTGGGAGAGATTATGGTGCTGGGAGAGATTCTGGTGCAGACATTAGATTACTGTTGACCCATCCAAACATTTATGGTTGGATCACATGATGTCTGTACACTAGTTCCCTGACATACACAGATAACACTGCTTTGAGCGAGGATAAACAGCTGTAGTGGACAGGGTAGAGTAATGTCATTTACAGGGATAAAAAAAATCAAAGTAAAAAAATAAAAAATAAAAAGCATTGGCCCTCATTTCCCATTTTCTCCTAGGTGACACTTTCAAACCTTATCAATAAAATGCAGTTCAACCACTTAAGCCTACAGTGTTGTTTCACCTTATGCATCTGAGCAACTTTCACCTCCCATTCCTTCGCCAATAACTTTATAACTGCTTTTCACAATTAAATGATCTATATCTTGTTTTTTCCGCCACCATTTAGGCTTTCTTTGGGTGGTAAGGCTAAGAATTATTTTATTCTAAATCCGTTTTAACAGAAAGATTAAGAAAGAAAGAAAAAAATCATTATTTCTCAGTTTTTGGCCATTATAGTTTGAAATTAATACATGCTACCGTAATTCAAACTCATGTATTTTGTTTGCCCATTTGTCCCGGTTATTACACGTTTAAATGATGTCTCTATCACAATTAATGGTGCCAATATTTTATTTAGAAATAAAAGTGCATTTTTTCAATTTGCGTCCATCACTATTTACAAGCTTAGGATTAAAAAAATTATAGTAATATACTCTCTTGATATGCATATTAAAAAAGTTCAGACCCTTAGGTAACTATTTACGTTTTTTTTAATTGTAATTTTTTTTTTTTGATTAAAAATTTTATTTCGGTAATTTTTGTTGTGGGAGGTAAACACTTAATTTTAAATGTAATATGTATTTATTTACTAAAAATGTATGTGGATGTAGTTTTACTATTTGGCCACAAGATGGCCACAGTGAAAAAATGCTCTTGCTTCCAGGAACCATAAAGAGGTTGGGAACCTTTTTTTTTGCGCAGAAAGACCGCGGCCTCTGATAAGATGCCGTCGTTTCTGCCGGGGACTTAGATCAATGAATGGGAACAATGTTCCCATTCATTGATCTGGGGGATAACGAAAGGCGACGGGAGCGCTGCAGCACCGGCAGGGCGGGCTATCTGGACGGATATATCTGTCAATATAGACCTAAGTGGTTAAGCAAGAAAATACTCAGAATAAGTTTGACAGTACTTTTCCACCTACTTTTTGATACTTTTTCAATTACAGAATGCTAAAAAGTTACTTTAAACAGAAGATGAAAAAAAACATATCTACTAGGAGAAAACTAAGGAGAAAAGGGGAACTGAATAACATCCACTGTCTGCTTCAGTGGTTGACATGGCAATCTCCCCCCCTTGCATCGTCTTGCAGAGGATTACTGATAGACAAATACAAAGACCAGTTCCAGTATTAATGACTGTATAAAAAAAAATAACGTTTATTACTTAATTATGCTTTATTTTATATTTGCTTGAATTTCAACTTGAAATGCTGTATATGTAAAAATGTAATATGTTGTATAACTCAATACAACATATTACACCAAAAACCAGCTGGGCGTAACACCGCGCTGGATTGCTCAGGCCCCAATCACCGCCAGGCTGCACTATGGGGTGGATCGGAACTCCCCCTGATGTCATGCCATGGAGACGGAGGAAGCCCATACAGGAAATCCCGTTCAGGATGGGATTTCCTGTTGGGTATGATCGCCGGCGGCGATCGGAGGGTTGGGTGGTATAGCGAAGGGAGGGGGAAGCATGTAGCTTTTTTAGCCCAAAAAAAGTCCCGTGCCCGTGCACCACATATAATCAGAACGCTAGGGAGGTTAACAATCAGCTGTGAAAAGGTCTCTTCCTTTCACTTCTCTTGAAATGACTGCACATAACAGGGGAGGGCAGGAAAATTATGACTAGCAGCACATGATCCAACAAGGAAAAGTGCTATGGTGCAATGCTTTCCGATTTTTAATAACAATTTAAAGCGCCATGATACATCTATTTTTCCATGCCTTAAATGCTTCCTGTTTTAATAGTCAGACAGATGTTCTTAATTAAAGGCAATTTATCTTTAGATTAAGTTTTTCACTATCCAAATCAAATATAATTTCTCTTATATAATGCCAAAACAATCTCTTAAAGAGAACCCGAGGTGTGTTTGAAGAATGTGATCTGAATACAGAGGCTGGATCTGCCTATACAGCCCAGCCTCTGTTGCTATCCCAAACCCCACTAAGGTCCCCCTGCACTCTGCAATCCCCCATAAATCACAGCCATGCTGTGAGGCTGTGTTTACATCTGTAGTGTCAGTCTCAGCTGCTCCCCCGCCTCCTGCATAGCTCTGGTCCCTGCCCCCGTCCCTTCCCTCCAATCAGCAGGGAGGGAAGGGATGCAGGCGGGGACTGGAGTTCTGCAGGAGGCGGGGAGAGCAGCAGACTGACACTATAGAGATAAACACAGCCAGCTCTGACAAGCTGTTTGTCAGCAGTGTGGCTGTGATTTATGAGGGATTGTAGAGTGCAGGGGGACCTTAGGGGGGTTTGGGATAGCAACAGAGGCTGGGCTGTATAGGCAGATCCAGCCTCTGTATGCAGATAATATTCTTCAAACCCACCTCGGGTTCTCTTTAAAGGATCCTTTTTTAACATTCTATTTGGTGTTGGTTAACCACTTAAAGGGACACTAAAGTCAAACAAAAAAAATGAGTTTTACTCACCTAGGGCTTCCAATAGCCCCCTGCAGCTGTCCGGTGCCGTCTCCCTCCGATCCTCCTGGCCCCACCAGCAGCCACTTCCTGTTTCGGTGACAGGAGCTGACAGGCTGGGGACGCGAGTGATTCTTCGCTAGTACGCATGATGGAGAGGGGAACCCGGATTAGAGGAAGCGGCCGCTGGCTGAACAGGTAATAGCAGCAGCGGAGGGAGCAGGGGGGGAAGGGGGGCCGCGGACCACCAACCACCACCCAAGACTCGCATACATGCCGAGCCCCCAACTTTTGGCCCCCTTTTTGGTAGTCAAAAATTCGGCTTGTATGCGAGTATATATGGTATATTCCTCAAAAAAGACATGAATTTTGTCAAAAAAATTATTTTTTTTAACTTTCTGTGCTGACA
The DNA here is from genome assembly GCF_040937935.1 of Hyperolius riggenbachi. Taxonomy (NCBI): domain Eukaryota; kingdom Metazoa; phylum Chordata; class Amphibia; order Anura; family Hyperoliidae; genus Hyperolius; species Hyperolius riggenbachi. The sequence goes on along the minus strand of NC_090651.1, from coordinate 254,745,755 downwards.
GTTTGCTGGTTTGGGTAAAAATTATAGCGTTTACAAACTACGGTGCAAAAAATGAATTTTCCCATTTTGAAGCATCTCTGACTTTTCTGAGCACCTGTCAGGTTTCATGAGGTGCTAGAATTCCAATATAGTATAAATACCCCCCAAATGACCCCATTTTGGAAAGAAGACATGCCAAAGTATTCACTAAGAGGCATGGTGAGTTCATAGATTTTATTTTTTGTCACAAGTTAGCGGAAAATGACACTTTGTGACAAAAAAAATAAAAATAAATAAAAGTTTCCATTTCTGCTAACTTGTGACAAACAAAAAAGAAATCTGCCACGGACTACCATGCCCCTCTCTGAATACTTTGGGATGTCTACTTTCCAAAATGGGGTCATTTGTGGGGTGTGTTTACTGTCCTGGCATTTTGGGGGGTGATAAATTGTAAGCACCCCTGTAAAGCCTAAAGGTGCTCATAGGACTTTGGACCCCTTAGCGCACCTAGGCTGCAAAAAAGTGTTACACATGTGGTATCGCCATACTCTCTGTAAATGAGATTTTTTACACACAATTGTCCATTTACAGAGATATTTTTCCCACCCAGCATAGGTATGTGTAAAAATACGCCCCAAAACACATTATACTAATTCTCCTGAATACGGCGATACCACGCGTGACACTTTTTTTGTAGCCTAGGTGCGCTAAAGGGCCCAACATACTATGAGTACCTTTAGGATTTCACAGGTCATTTTGAGGCATTTGGTTTCTAGACTACTCCTCACGGTTTAGGCCCTCTAAAATGCCAGGGCAGTATAGGAACCCCACAAGTGACCCCATTTTAGAAAGAAGACACCCAAAGGTATTTCATTAGTAGTATGGTGAGTTCATAGAAGATTTAATTTTTTGTCACACGTTACCGGAAATTGATTTTTATTGTTTTTTTTCACAAAGTGTCATTTTCCACCAACTTGTGACAAAAAATAAAATCTTCTATGAACTCACCATACACCTAACGGAATACCTTGGGGTGTCTTCTTTCTAAAATGGGATCACTTGTGGGGTTCCTATACTGCCCTGGCATTGTAGGGGCCCTAAACCGTGAGAAGTAGTCTGGAAACCAAATGCCTCAAAATGACTGTTCAGGGGTATAAGCATCTGCAAATTTTGATGACAGGTGGTCTATGAGGGGCTGAATTTTGTGGAACCGGTCATAAGTAGGGTGGCCTCTTAGATGACAGGTTGTATTGGCACTGAAGTGCAGGATGTTCTGAAATCGTGACCTGGACATGGCAGCAGAGAACATGGGCATGTGATGTATTGGGTGCTTAGACCAATAAGACCGCAATACATTATTTTTGACAAGACCCATGTTATGGAGAAGGCCCCAAAAAATGTTACGTTCGGAAAATTGGAGTGGCTTCCACCGAAAAAAAGGCTGGGCATGGTAGCTTTTTGGATTGGCGATTGCGTATTGTGTGGCATAACGGTTGGTCTCAGCCACAATTAAGTCGTACCAGCAGTGATCAGAAAAAAAATATTCTGTCACTGCGGTGGGGAGGGTGAGGGTTTGGCCAGGTGATCAGAAGCACACAGGGGGCAGATTAGGGCCTGATCTGATGGTTAGGAGTGCTAGGGGGTGACAGGTGGTGACAGGAGGTGATTGATGGGTGTCTCAGGGGGTGATTAGAGGGGGGAATAGATGCAAGCAATGCACTGGGGAGGTGATCGGAAGGGGGTCTGAAGGCGATCTGAGGCTTTGGCCGAGTGATCAGGAGCCCACACGGGGCAAATTAGGGCCTGATCTGATGGGTAGGTGTGCTAGGGGGTGACAGGAGGTGATTGATGGGTGTCTCAGGGTGTGAATAGAGGGGGGAATAGATGCAAGCAATGCACTGGGGAGGTGATCGGAAGGGGGTCTGAGGGCGATCTGAGGGTGTGGGCGGGTCATTGGGTGCCCGCAAGGGGCAGATGAGGGTCTGATCTGATGGGTATGATGGGTAGCAGTGACAGATGATGACAGGGGGTGATTAATGGGTGATCAGTGGGTGATTAGAGGGGAGAACAGTTGTAAATAATGCACTGGGGAGGTGATCAAAGGGGGTCTGGGGGGCTATCTGAGGGTGTGGGCGGGTGATTGGGTGCCTGCAAGGGGCAGATTAGGGGCAGATTAGGGGCTGATCTGATGGGTAGCAGTGACAGGTGGAGACAGGGGGTGACGGGGTGAATGATGGGTGATCAGTAGGTGATTACGGGGGAGAATAAATGGAGAATAAATGCAAGCAATGCACTGGTGAGTTGATCAGAGGGGGTCTGGGGGGGCTATCTGAGGGGGTGGGCGGGTGATTGGTTGCCCGCAAGGGGCAGATTAGGGTCTGATCTGATGGGCAGCAGTGACAGGTGGTGACAGGGGGTGACGGGTGATTGATAGGTGATCAGTAGGTGATTACAGAGGAGAATATATGCAAGCAATGCACTGGCGAGTTGATCAGAGGGGGTCTGGGAGGCTATCTGAGGCTGTGGGCGGGTGATTGGGTGCCCACAAGGGGCAGATTAGGGTCTGATCTGATGGGTAGCAGTGACAGGTGGTGACGGGGTGATTGATAGGTAATCAGTAGGTGATTACAGGAGAGAATATATGCAAGCAGTGCACTGGCGAGTTGATCAGAGGGGTCTGGGAGGGGTATTTGAGGGTGTGGTAGGTGATTAGGTGCCCGCAAGGGGCGGATTAGGGTCTGATCTGATGGGTAGCTGTGACAGGTGGTGACGGGGTGTTTGATGGGTGATTGATGGGTGATCACTGGGTGATTATAGGGGAGAGCAGATGTAAACAATGCACTTTCGGAGGTGATCGGAGGGTGGGTCTGCGGGCAATCTGAGGGTGTGGGCGGGTGATCAGGTGCCCACAAGGGGCAGGTTAGGGTCTGATCTGATGGGTGGCAGTGACAGGTGGTGACAGGGGTTGATTGATGGGTGATTGACAGGTGATCAGTGGGTGATTACAGGGGAGAATAGATGTATACAGTACACAGGGGGGGGGGGGGGTTCTGGGGAGAATCTGAGGGTGTGGGGGGGTGATCAGGAGCCCCCAGGGGGCAGTTTAGGACCTAATCTACAAAAAAGCGTTGACAGATAGTGACAGGGAGTGATTGATGGGTGATTAGGGGGGTGATTGGGTGCAAACAGGGGTCTGGGAGGGGGGGGGGTCTGAGGGGTGCTGTGGGCCATCAGGGGGCAGGGGGGGGGCAGGATCAGTATGTTTGGGTGCAGACTAGGGTTGCTGCAGCCTGCCCTGGTGGTCCCTCGATCACTGAGACCACCAGGGCAGGAGGCAGCCTGTATAATATGCGTTGTATACATTACAAAGAGTATTATACGCTTTCCATGCGGCGATCGAGGGGTTAACAACCCGCTGGCGCTTCCGAACGGCCGGCGGGTTGACGTCACGGGTGGGCGGAGCCTATTGCCGGCAGATGTGCGCGATCCCGGCCAGCTAGTGTCCCAGGACCCGATGCCAGTTGGAGTTAGGTGGTCCTGGGCGTTCCATTTTGCCGCCGCACTTTGGCTATGTGCAGTCGGCAAGTGGTTAAGAAACTGCTTAAAGAGACACTGAAGCGAGACTAAATCTCGCTTCAGGTCTTATATATAGCAGGGGCACGTGTGCCCCTGCTAAAACGCCGCTATCCCGCGGCTTAACGGGGGTCCCTTCACCCCCAACCCACCCCCCGCAAACCTGGGTCGGAAAAAGGTTGCTGGAGCTGATCTTCCTGGAGGCAGGGCTAACGGCTGCAGCCCTGCCTCCAGTCGCGTCTATCAGACGCGCATCGCCGCCTCTCCCCCGCCCCTCTCAGTGAAGGAAGACTGAGAGGGGCGGGGGAGAGGCGGAGGTACGCGTCTGATAGACGCGCATGGGGCAGGGCTGCGGCGGTTAGCCCTGCCCCAACCAGGAAGCGCTCCCCCGCTGCTCGGAGGGGGTTTGGGGGGACAGGGACCCCCGTTAAGCCGCGCTATAGCGGCGTTTTAGCAGGGGCACGCATGCCCCTGCTAGCTATGAGGTCTGAAGCGAGATCTATTCTCGCTTCAGACTCTCTTTAAGCCAAGACATTAGTAGAGCAATTTCTTTATGTTGTTAAATCTGCCCTTTCTGCAATAGTCACAATTCCAATTCCAGGTGAAAAGTTTTGCTGTAATAAAATTACATTGGTGTTTAAATTGTAGCCTTAAATAAAAGTAAGGAAAATAGCTGAAAAGGAATGAAGGATACAAAAGGCTTGATTATCAAAGCCAAAGAATTGCAGATGCATTCTACCCGAGTAGCAATGTGGCCACAGAGTGCAGAGAACCCATGTATTTACATGGCACATGGCACATAACGCGCTTCAATGAAATGAATAGAGAAGAGTGCACGAGTATGCACTTTTCCAGCTACCTGAACAGGCCTCACACTACCTCAGCAGTCGGTCATATGATTAATTTACAAAGTAACCAGCAATCATGCAGTACAGTGACTAGCAAATATAGGGAAAAAAATGATAGCATGCAGCTTGGGTGACCAGTAGGTAACAGCTATATAAGTATCTGAAGGCAAAAGCCTGTGAGCATATGACACTGTCCCCTCGAAAACATCATCTCACATGGCTTTAAACATTGGGGGAGGTATCTAACAATGGGGAGGCAGCAAGACCTTCCCTCACTTTGCAAAATACATATGGCGCAATGCAAAGGAAAAGGAGCTCCTCTCCACCTCCGTTGCACAGGAAGAGGAGGAAGTAATAAAATGAGGCTTATGGCTGCTGATACTACCTGGTCACCGCCTCAAGTAGGGGTTGACAATCCTGTCTTAAAGAGAATGTCCAGGCTAGTTAAAATAATCTACTTACCCAAGGCTTCCTCCCGCCCCTGGCAGCCGATATTTCCCTTGCTGCAGCTCTGCTCTCCTGACGGTGCAGAAGCCAACCTCGCCAGCTCTACAGCACCTGCACGAGCGCAGCTGTCAATCAAGTCCACATTGTCCGTAATGTAGATTCTTTATTTTTCAACTAGCTTGGACATTCCCTTTAAGTAAAAGGTAAATAGCATCAACTGTGACTGCTTTATTAAAATCATAGTTGGTGTATATTTTCCAACAGTCTCTTTTTTTGTGTTCTCGCTTTCCTTCCATCATCTGTGACAGATGACAAGATATATATATATACATTGTACAGCGCTGCGTAATATGTCGGCGCTATATAAATACTAAATAATAATAATAATAATCATCTACACCTGTCCATTCCCAAGTACACATTGAATGGGAGACTTAGTACTGGGGTATTTGAATTTTCCATCAACGCTTCCCATGTGTCCATGTGTCTGGAAAAACTGGATTCCTAAATGGCAAATTGAAATAATAATACCCAGCAGGAAAGCAAGTTTTGAATTTCCTGCAATGTTTTATTTGAATTTGCAGCTGCAGATTATTATTATTATACATTTATATAGCACTGACATTTTTTGCAACACTTTACAGAATGTATCAAACACTGTTTGTTCTTCGGACCAGCTCACAATCTAATCCCTACTATAGTCACAACCTAATGTTCCCAGTCTTACAGTGTAAGGAAGGGAACAATGCATTTGGCTGTTTCCATTATGGAAGACTGTTAAGTGACCTCAGGGAACTGAACACTCTTGGTTGAGATGGGCCAAAATGGCCTCTTTGGATGAGTTAAAATCCAACGTGTGTACGAGTCTTAAAGGAGAACTGTAGTGAGAGGTATATGGAAGCTGCCATATTTGTTTCCATTTAAGCAATACCAGTTGCCTGGCTATCCTGCTAATCCTCTGCCTCTAATACTTTCAGCCATAAAGTGACCCTGCTGTGAGAGGGATCTGGATGATGCCATAATTATTTCCTCTTAAACAATACCAGTTGCTTGGCTGTCATGCTGAGCTTTTGACTTCAGTAGTATCCTTAAACAGGTATGCAGCTAGTGTGGTTAAACATAATTCTAAGCATCTGATCTTCATAGGTGTTTTGAGTCTGTCAATGAAAGATTTAGAGGCAGAGGATTAGCAAGAGAGCCAGTAAATTGCATTCTTTAATAAAAAATAAAAAAAAAGATAAAAGTGGCAACCTCCATATCTTTCCATTTCAGGATCACTTTATGATATGGGCAAGGGTGAAGAAGTACGACAAAATTGCATATTGTCTCCCTATTCATCTAACTTGTATGCTAAATATGTAATACAGAAAGCTGGTTTGAATGAATCACATGCAGGAATTAAAATAGCGGGTAGGAATATTAACAACCTGAGATAGGCTGTTGAGACCACTCTGATAGCTGAAAGAAAGGAAGAATTAAAAAGCCTAATCATGAATGTCTACTGCTTCACATCAAGAAAACTAAAGTCATGTCATCTGCTCCAATGAGCCAATTTAAAATAGATGTAGAAAAAGTAAACAGATTTCATCTTCTTGGGATTGAAACAGATTTCAGATTCTTGGGATTTAAACAGATTTCATCTTTTTGGGATTGAAGATCTCTGCAGACGGTGACCATAGTCAATACAATATTGCAAGAATATGAAAAGGTATCACAAAGACAAGATCACAAAACATGATCCCACACACACACTATCTCATATACATATTTACAGTACTACAGAGCTAGTAAAAATTGCATCTCATCAAAAGGACCCAGTTCCCTATGCTAAAATTTAAGTGATCAACCATAAAGTAGATAAGTGTATATCTTATCCTAAATTAATATGTTACAAAGAATCACCAATGCTCATAAATAACTACTGTGCACAAAACATAATCACGTTATATTCTGCGCAAAAAAAACCCCACAAAAAAAAAAAAATCAGAAATATGCATATTTACAATTATATACATTGCCATATACCAGTGATAGCTAACCTTGGCACTCCAGCTGTGGTGGAACTACAAGTCCCACGAGGCAATGCAGTACTCTGACAGCTCTAAGCATAACTCGGGGAAGCAGAGGCATGATGGGATTTGTAGTTGTGTCACAGCTGAAGTGCCAAGGTTAGCCATCAATGCCATATACCATGCCAGAAAAGGTCACCTTGTTCTCAGGGTAGAGTTTTCACTTTAAACGTGCCCACTGATAGTCTTACCAAATGTATGTACTAAAATAGTAAACTGAGAGAATAGACTTTGAATGGATGCTGATTATTTCCCCCATATTCCAGAGAAGTGGCAAGATTGTACAATCAACATTTTATCAATAGTGGGCACCTTAAAGAAAGAAAGATTATTGATTTTAAGTATGTATTACATCTTTTTCGTCCTTTGCATTATACACAATTAAAATTCCTTTTGTGCGGCAGCACTCAAGAAGAAGCATGTGATCAGTTTTTTAAGGCTCCGATTTGCTGTAATCACTACTTCATTTAGCCTACACAAGAAACAGAAAAGACACAAAGTCATGGATAACAAATGAGGCCTGGAACCCACTAGCAGCGCTTTTGTAAGTACATGTGATTTGAAAAGTTCTTACTAATGTAATGCTATGGGTGACTTTTAAAAAAAATCACCTCCTTCAAGTGGGATTACGCCCATACCATTACATTAGCAAGAGATTTTCAAATCACAGGTGCTTAGAAAAGACTTAGAAACGTACTGCCACTGGGTTCCAAGCCTCAGTGTTTCAAATCTATCATGACATAAGCAACTCTATTTGGCCACTTTTCTTCTTCATGTGTTTTGGAGTGTATTCGCATTAGAACGCATGGTACATGAAAATATATGGAATCTTTTCCACCCTAGTCGAATTTCACATCCATGAGAAAAAAAAAACTGACAGCATGCAGCAATTATCCAGATAGGTTTGCATTTCCTGTGTTTCGTATATGACGTATTTCAAGCATGTGTAGTTAAATGTATGCAGTTTTTGAAAAAATACCAAGATATGAATACTGCTGAATACTAGTAGTATCGCATAATAGGAAAAAACACAAGCAAAAACTAACAAAAAATGCATGAAAACGCATTTGATAGACATTTCATGCTCACTCCAACCTGAATTATCGCAAATTCTTTCTGTTTTAAGAAAGCAAACTTTTGTTTTTCTTAGCATTTTAGTAAGGGGGCTTTTAGGACCATTGTAGTCCCTTACACACTCCAATGAGTTCTGGTTCACCATGAGCTTGCTAGTTAGTCTGTACCTCTCGGTGTTACAAGCCCTACTCCATAGAGCCAAATTAATCCATGCCATGTACTGATGAGGATCAAACAATCCGAAACAGTCTGTATGCATGTTGGATTATTCTGGCTCTGTACAAATTAACAAGCTAACACATCATTGCATTCCAGCGGTTCTGGAGGTGTGCTTAGCTTCTAAGGGTAACAATGGTTAATTTGCATATATTCAGCAGTGTTGCACTGGGAGACATCTCAAGCTCACTCCAACCTGAATTATCGCATGTTCAGAGTGTGGGAAGATTTAAAAAAACAACCAAACAAGCAAGCAAAAAAACGTGGCCCTCCTCCTTCCCAGCCTCTTTAACCCCTTGTCCCCCATGCAGGCTGGGATAGCCAGAATGTGGAGACCCGGCCGCCAGGGGCTTTGCACCCAGAGGTTAGCCCGCATGGTATGAGCCCTTGTCCAATCCACGGACAAGGGGCTCTTCCTCACCTCCAGTACCCCTGGAAGAGGTGGTTGCCGCCTGGGGTGGTTCATGGTGGTAACTGGGTGTCCCCTTTAAGAAGGGGACCCCCAAATTCCCCTCCCTCCCCAGGAGAAATGAGTATATGGGCGCATAGTACCCCTTACCCATTTTCACAAAGGGTTAAATGAAATGAAAACACAACCATGAAAAAAGTCCTTTAATATTCTTAACCATTACTACTTACCTGCACCTTTAAAAAAAAATGTTCCCACGCCAATATCCTCTTATCTTGCGACCTTGATTGAAGATCTCTACTAGCCGCCGCCACAGCTCCCTGCTATACTAAGTATAGCTGAGAGCGATGTCCTCTGACGCCTCGCCACTACCCGCTGGCCTCCCCCACCCCCCCACACCTGTCAACCCCACCCACGATGGCACCTAGTGCACTGGGTGCCAGCAGGGGTGGGAGCAATAGGTGTGGGCAGGTGGGGAGGACAGCGGGAGCTGGCGGTGAAGCATCCTCATAGGACTGCGCTCTCAGCTATACTAAGTATAGCTGAGAGCAAAGCATCTTTAAAATGTAACATTTTTAACCACTTATTATAAAAATATTAACCGCTAAATTCGGCGGCTGTTGAAACATTTCCCACACTTAGAATGAGAACTTTAAAATCTAATTTCTCAAAAACTATAAGGTCTTTTTGAAAAAAAATTGTTCTTGTACCCACTGTCCTTTCCACATAGCCTGTAAATTTGGTGTTTCTAGCACGCAAGGGGGCTTTGCCATTAATCGCTAAAGTCGGTGGTAATTCGCCTGCCATTTAAGGCATGGGAGCCTGTCACAAACAGTTTGCGAACGTGACTTTTCCCCGCAAATGTTCGCATACTGAAAATTTGATGTTCGCTACATCACTAATCTTAATGACATGCATTAATGCTTGCAAAAAAATCTATGTATTCCTTTTGATGTTGCATGTATATAGCTGTCTGTTCCAACATCTTGTAAGCAAACAGGATGCAAGTCTGACGAAGCCTGCACAGCCAAAAGCTCACTCTTTATTCTTTTACATCAGTGTAAGGCTTCAAAGGTTATGTCCCCAATCAGTCTCTATGCCCCAATCTAGTGCCCAGCCCACGGTCTTCACCTATAGACAAGGCCCCATGTGAATATGACACTTGTCTCCTGACTACGGTTACCCCTAGGTCTTAAAATGCAAGGCATGCAGACTGAAGTAGAGAGGACCATAACCTGCCAGAACCCCACTGAGGCAAGTATAGTACAGTTCAATAGTTCATAAGTATAACACAGGGTTAGGACCTTGATTTTAGGAGGATAAGGCCCTCAGCGTCGATTGCCAGTAATGACAGATGGTTCAGGGAACAGGCAGTGGATGATCCAAGCAGCAAGTTAGAGAGTTCCTGCAAGCTCAGCATGCAAGAGTCAGTCCAGGTAATATGCAAAAGTTTCCAGGAAACAAGCAAGGGTCGGTCCAGGTAGCAGGCAAGGGTATCCAGGTAACAAGCAGAGGTCGGTCCAGGCAGCAGGCCAGAGTATCCAGGTAACAAGCAAAGGTCGGTCCAGGCAGCAGGCAAGAGTATCCAGGTATCAAGCAAGGGATAGTAAACAGCAGACAAGAATGGTCAAATACAAGCCAAGGTCAATTCCAGATAGTTCAAACAATGTGAGTGCGCACCTAGCACCTAGCCACAGCTATGCTTATCATGGGTAATGACTGGGAGCACTCTGCACGTTTAAATACAACTTTCATCCAATCAGGGTGTACTGGAAACGTGCCCTCCGCCTATCAGGAAGTGCGGCCTGTGTCCCAGCTTGCACGTCATCAGCGAGGAAGAAGCGCCGAGACCCGATAGCAGCAGATTCCGCCTGGTTCTCGGCACAAACATCAACATTCACAGACAGGTTCCTTATAGTTAGCCAATACATGGTGTCATTCTGAATCAAAACTTCTAGCTTCCTCTAGCATACATCGGTCTGTTGTGGCAGACATTGGTCAAGTCCACTCTCATACACTTTCGGTACACCGGGCAGTTTGTCGGCCTAAAGTCGTCCAAGATTGTAGTCCATTTTGGCCGCATATTTGGAAATTCGACCAAGTTGTTTTGTGTGAGAAGCCAGTCATTCTGTTTGTCGGTTCTTTATACAGGAAACTATTACTAGCATTATGCAGGATGGTTAGCAGAGTGGCTATGTCATGGCTAAATAATCGCATTAGTTTAATTGAGGAAGTAAGTGGAAATATAGATTAAGGCAGTCTGCTAGGTATAATCTATTTACATCTTGCAAATGCCTTTGACGTGGTGCCGCACACATGATTGTGTACAAATTAAGGCAGTCAATCAATGTTTACACCTGAATTAAGGATTCACTAATACACTATAACATAACTTGTGATCCATATAGAGTTATTAACTAAATGATCTTCTGTTTCTGAGAGATCCACTCTGACATAGAGCTGTGTTAGCTTCACTATTATTAAGACCCATTTTCAAAATTAGAATGCTGTGAATAATTGAAATAAAACAGAATGGAATTATTGTCAATTTAAACCAGACATTTAATGTAAAAATAGTAAAGACGTTAAATCTTGAAACGTTATTTCATGAAAAATCTATGCCCATTTTTAAATTAGTTGCTAACAACACATTGAAAAACAGTTGGGACACAGGCTTCAAAACAGTGGGAAAGCTGTGTAATACTGAGGCTCCTTTCACACTATGCACATTGTATTGTGATTGCTATGCAATCGCAACGCAGCCAAAAAGTCGCATGGCATGTTAACAGTGCGATCATACAACGAGATGTACAAGACAAGACAAATAACATTTATATTGTGCTTTTCTCCTGGTGGACTCAAAGTGCCAGAGCTGCAGCCACTAGGACACACTCTATAGGCAGTGGCAGTGTTAGGGAGTCTTGCCTAGAGATGAGCTGAATATCAAATTTCAGATTTGCGAATAGCGAAGGCGAATCTCTGCAAAAGGTTTGTGAATTTGGTGAATCTGCGACTCTATAGACTTCAATGCGCAGGTGAATTCTGAAACCTACAGGGACTGTTTCTGGCCATAAAAATGATGAAAAAGTTGTTTCAAGGGGCCTAACACCTGGGTTGTGGCATGCCGGAGGGGGATCCATGGCGAATGTCCCACCACAAATTACGTAATTGACGCAGAGTCATGTTTTCATCTCATCACATTACATTCCTAAATTGGTGGAATAAAGTGCTTTAAAATGTACACGTCCATCAGGTAGTGTAAGGGTTACGCCCGCTTCTCACTGACAGATGAAACACCATGTTTAACATACCGCAGTCCGCAAACAACTGCAAAGACCTTTAGTGATTACGTCAGGTGAGCATATCTTTGTTTTTACTAGTTGTCCCCTGCAGGACAAAAATGTTAGTCCTCTTGGCCAATCTTTGTGTAGTGGTGTGTTGTGGTTGCCGTGCTTGTGCGCACAATCGTGGGAGTGTAGGCAATCGCGGTTTTCCAGCCTCTATGGTCAGGCTAAGGTAGTTAGATGTCAGTTAAAAGACAACTGTAGCAAGAGTAATATGGAGGCTGACATATTTATTTACTTTTAAGCAATACCAGGTGCCTGGCTATCCTGCTGATCCTCAGACTAATACTTTTAGCCATAGACCCTGAACAAGCATGCAGCAGATCAGATGTTTCTGACATTATTGTCAGATCTGACAAGATTAGCTGCATGCTTGTTTCTGGTGTTATCCAAACAGTACTGAAGTCAAATAGAACAGCAGGGCTTCCAGGCAACTGGTATTGTTTAAAAGGAAATAAATATGGCAGCCTCCATCTTCTTCTCACTACAGTTTTCCTTTAAGTAACCAAAAAAAAAATGCACAAAGGCCTTACAGGGGCAGTAGAGGATACTAGATGCCAGTAGAAGTGGTGAAGGATTATTGGGTTATAGTCGGTGCACTACTAGGACCAGCAGACCTGTCTCCAACAGCACTGAGGTCATTAACAAGGTCATACACAAGGGCCAGTAGCGGATACTAGATTCCAGTAGTGGTGTGAAGGATTATTGGGTTATGGTCAGTGCACTACTAGGACCAGCAGACCTGTCTCTAACAGCTAACTTGTGCACTGGCCACAGAAGAGCAATACAACAGCAAGAAAAACAATGCATAAGTCCTAAGAAGCACTTAGCTGTTCAGGACAATATGGTAGCAGCAAGAATCTGCACTGTAGACACAGAACACAGGCCTACCTAATGCTCTCTGTGTCATCAGCACACTGTCCCCGATCTGCCTAGCACAGCAGCCACAGTCAGAGTATAAAATGGCTGCTGTGCTTGCTTTCTGATAGGTGGGGGGGTCCAGGCGGGAGGGATAGTCTCTGCTGACTCGGGGGTGAGTGATCAAAGTTTGGCTCCATAATAATGTATAGGAGGCGGGTCAAATAACACAAGTATTCGCCTGAGGGGACGAATGCGAATACTGCATTTTCGCTGCAAACTTTCCCCGAGTGAATAGTTTGGCTCACCTCTAGTCTTGCCCAAGGTTTCCTACTGAATAGGTGCTGGCTTACTGAACAGGAAGAGCCTAGATTTGAACCGAGGTCTGTCAGAGGCAGAGCTCTTAATCAGAAATCTTAACACAATGAAAGTTTGTCTCACTTTCGCATGCTACCCAGTAAATACACTGCATCCAGTGAAACGCGTCACACCCCCACCCAGTGAGATAACCCCATAGGAATAGCATCGCATAGCGATGGGCTTTGTCCATTGCGATGCAACCCATCGGACATAGTTTGAAAGGAGCCTAAAGGTAAAAGTTACCCGGTATGCACAAGCATTTTAGTAGCCTCTTGTGGAAAAAAAGGGGTGCATTTGTGATTTATATCTGAAATGGATGCAGCTTGCATTATTTGTTTTATAGGCCTTAATTCACTAAGATTATCTCCTGTCTTTAAAGGGGAACTGAAGTAAGAGGTATACGGAGGCTGCCATATTTATTTCCTTTTAATCAATACCAGTTGCCTGGCAGCCCTCCTGGTCTATTTCTCTGCAGTAGTATCTGAATAACACCAGAAACAAGCATGCAGCTAGTCTTATCAGATCTGACTTTAAAGTCTGAAACACCTGATCTGCTGCATGCTTGTTCAGGGGCTATGGCTAATAGTATTAGAGGCAGATGATCAGCAGGGCTGCCAGGCAACTGGTATTGCTTAAAAGGAAATAAACATGGCAGCCTCCATATACCTCTCTCTTCAGTTCCCCTTTAATAAAGTTTCTAGAGTTATCACCATGGTGATAAGGCATGTACTTAGTGAATTGAGGCCAATGGCCTCAATTCACTAAGATCATGCTGGAGATAAGGCAAGAGAAAACTTACCTCAACACGAGTTATCTTATCTCTTCATTCCTTAAATTACCTCCTCTGTAGTTAATTTACCTCCTCTGTAGTTATTTTCACATGCAGTTAATAAACAGCCTGTCTTTAACTGTGGAGTTATTTTAAGGATTGAAGAGTTAACTTAAAGACAGAAGAGTTAACTTTAGGTTTGCCTGAGGTAAAATGTTTCCTGAATACGACATGCTTCATCACCATGGTGATAACTCTAGAAATGTTATTAAAGACAGGAGATAAGCTTAGTGAACTGAGGCCAATGGCCTCAATTCACTAAGATCATGCTGGAGATAATAAGGCAAGAGAAAACTTACCACCACACAGTAAGAGAGTTATTTTATCTCTTCATTCCTTAAAGGAGTTGTCAGGCATATATTAATAAAATAAACGCTACTTACCGGGGGGGGCTTCCTCCAGCTCCAAGCTCCCAGGACCTCCCTCGCCACAGCTCTGCCCGCAGCCGTTTGCCAGAGCTCCGACCCGGTCCCCGGTACCTCCTCTGTAGTTATTTTCACACACAGTTAATAAACAGCCTGTCTTTAACTGTGGAGTTATTTTAAGGATTGAAGAGTTAACTTAAAGAGAACCTGTACTGAGTACAAATATTTAAAATAAACACATAAGGTAACTTCAAATGAACATTACAGAGTTACCTTGCCATCAGTTCCTCTCAGAAGCTCACCATTTTCTTCTGACAATAATCCCATCCAGTTCTGACAATATTTTGTCAGATCTGAAATATATCAGTTGCTGTCAGTAAAATATCAGTTGCTGTCAGTTATAGCTGAGAGGAAAACTGATGTACCAGGTAATGTTCATGTTTCCCTATGGCTCAAGTGGGCGATGTTACAGTTTAACTGTGTGCTGACCAGAAAGCTGTTATGGGGTAATGGCTATTTTCAAAATGGAGGAAGGAAAATTCCCTTGATCATAGTGAACAAATAGGACCCAGGACAGGAGAAAGACACTGAGGAGTAGACTACATGGAAGGTAAGTATGACTTGTGTATGCTTATATTGACTTTTATTTTCATTACAGGTTTTCTTTAAAGACAGAAGAGTTAACTTTAGGTGTGCCTGAGGTAAAATGTGTCCTGAATACGACATGCCTCATCACCATGGTGATAGCTCTAGAAACGTTATTAAAGAGGAGCTGTTAGGTATAAGGTCTCAGAGAAAATAAACACATATATCAGTAGCTAAAGATTGGCTGTACTTACATTACATATGCATTTCACTGTCCACGTTTGGATTTCACAGAATTTGTATATAGTATATGCAGCGATAGATGCTTCTTACAGCTCATGGCAGGCTCCATGTTTTTCTGTCAAATGTGTCGTCATGTCCTGCCTGCTTCCTGATCACAGAAAAGCTCCTACTGAATAACACAGTGTGCAGTGAATATTAATGAGCCATGTGGCTAGGAACAATAGCTGACTCCTGCAGTGTACTCTGCCCGGAGATTTATCAGTGCTACGCGCTGGACTGTTTACAAGCTGCTGTAACGTCTCATTAGCAGCCGAGGGGAGGGCCCCAGAATGCCTTGCAGTATAGTATGCGACTTGCGTCCTCTTGGGTCTAACAGATTTTGCTGATAAGCACACATCAAAGGTAACTGAGATTTTTATCTTCACTAATGGCTTTTTGGCTTCCTTCTAAACTGTTTAACACAGGAGAATAGAGGTTTAAATTAGCTTCTGCAGCCTGACAGTTACTCTTTAAAGACAGGAGATAAGCTTAGTGAATTGAGGCCATTGTCTTTTTTTTGGATACAGGCAGGTCAACCCCAGTGTGTATGGTGTAAGATCGGGTTTACACAGGAAAGTGAAAACAACTGATATGTTTTAACTGATCAGTAAACTGAAAGCAAATTATGTTTTAACTGATCAATTGTTCTGTGCTTTCTCTTTCAGTTGGCAGTTGCTGTGCATTTTCATCTGCTTTCCTATGTTTTGGGTTCACAACGGACACAAAAATGCTGCGGGCAATGTGTAGTGAAAACTCCTTCTTGTGGGCTGCGCCTCAGTTGTTCACTGCGTTAGCTAACAGTAACTGTTTCAGTTGACCCAGCCCCAAGCTCTTACAAACATGCAGATAGGGAATAGCACACATTTAAAAAGTACTTGTGGGAAGACCTACAGTAAATCTCAACCATTCTGGGACAACCTGGAAAATGACAGAGAAGACACAAAATAAAACATGATCTTCCACAGTGTGAAAACACAGACTCATCTTGCATTAATCTGGGATCAGCAGGGGAAGCCTGATAAAATAATTGCAAACACATAGGTTTTCAAACCGCCATGCCAAAACTAAGTATGTGAAATGAATAGTTTCTAAGAAAATGCAAATCACAGGATAGCAATGCCTGAAGTGCCTAAAAACCACAGCTCCATCAGATAATTTTCTTCTCTCATACATGTATCCGATTGTATTTCCATGAAATGAAATATGGCTACACAGAGTACTGTCAAAGTGTTTTTGGACAACAGGAGACAATTTTGATAGCCTGGTCAGTACTGACCTTTCTGTGATTGTTGATGAAATGAGACATACCCTAGCACCCGAAAAGATGGAAGCAGCGACAAAAATTGCCACAAAACAGAAATATGCTGACCATGTCAATGTGTCGCTAAAAAACATTTCAGAATCCCTTCATCACAGAAGCCATTGAAGAACCAAACTATACCAGGACTGCTGCAGCAACTAGATTTTAGAAAATGGACAAGACCAGTGGTTCCCAGCCTTTTATGAGGTATCGCCTCTTAGGGGAAGATGACTCACCCCTGTCGCCCCCCTTCTCTTAGTACGGTATACCCTTAAGCCAGGTGGTGGCGCCAGTGGAGGGGGTAGCGCTGTGACCTTGCCAGCTAAAAATAGCCAGTGACTCAACTACTTTGCGCCAATTCCCTTACCGGTGTAATGTCAGCTATTGCAGCCCCGCACGTTGTGCAGCCCCGCATGCGAAGTAGGAGCCTGCGTCCCACTAAATTGTGCAGCCATGTAAAACGTCCTAAATATCTCCGCTTCCGCACCACGTACACTCCCGAAATTTTCAGGGGAGGGAGGGGACACCCAGGGGAGGGAGGGGACCCCCAGATCTAGCTCTGTGCCGAATTGCAGCCCCCGAGCCCCGCTGGTTCCCGAGACTGATTGCAGCAAACCTATCTCGGGAACTAGCGGGGCTTGGGGGCTGCAATTAGACACAGAGCTAGATCTGGGGGTCCCCTCCCTCCCCTGAAAATTTCGGGAGTGTACGTGGTGCGGAAGCGGAGATATTTCAGGTAAATAATATCTAACTTCGCACTGAGCATGGGCGATACTCAGTGAGGAAGGCTGCTTCCGGGCTGCAATATCTGACATTACACCGGCGCGTGACCAACGAGCCCTGAGGAATTACGCAACTCTATCATGCACACTTGCATATTTTATACAGATCATATTTTTTGCCCATAATTTTCTTAAAAACGAGTGACACTGCGACATTTTATTTTTTCTGCCTTTTCATACTGATCGGCCCCCTGTCGCCCCCCACAAATTTACCGCCCCCCTTAGAACCCAAATCGCCCACCTGGGGGCGATCGCCCCCAGGTTGGGAACCACTGGACTAGACCAAAGCTAAAGGGAAATGAATTTTTTTTTGTTTAGTCCTCTTTATTTTAAACAGAATATTTTGTTTGTTAGGGTTTTCCTTGCTCTGCAAATATTGCATCATATTTCTTTTACTTTTAATAAATGAATTACTGTGTATTCTGGCGTATAAGACTACTTTTTAACCCTTGAAAATCTTCTGAAAAGTCAGAGGTCGTCTTATACGCTGGGTGTCACTGATGCCGGGTGATACGCCCTATCCTGTTACCGCCTCTCAGATCTCACTGTTGAGGACTCTAGTGAAGTGGCGCAGGCGCACTTGTGCGAGATCTGAGAGGCAGAAAAGGGAGGTAAATAGGATACAAGGGTGAGCCAGAAGGTTGAAAGAGGCATGTTTTATGGGCACAGAGCGATCTATTCTTCCATACCTCTATGATAAACAGGTAGACAAGAAGAGCTGACCAATCCGCTTAGGGAGAGTTGACCAATCCAACCAGTCAATCCCCTATATACGGTTATATACTGGGTACCACATACAGTACAGCACCAGTATCTGTTCATACATAGCATCAGTATATGATGTTCTTTTAATTTTTATTTCTTGTGCGTTGGAAGAGGGTTGGTCTTATGCAGCGAGTATATGCCAAACGCTATATTTTAACTGGAAAAGTTGGGGATCGTCTTATACGCCCAGTCGTCTTATACACCGGAATATACGGTAATAACCATTTAGGAGTATCTCCATGCTCATTATCTAGATAAGAAATTGAACGCTACCTCTGTAATGCTAAAATAGAATATTCTGGTTGAACTCCTGGTTGAACTAGAAATAACTATGAAAATTATTATGTAAGCAGCTCTGTGTCATTCTGTCAACAGTATGGGGGGGGGGGGGGGGGGATGTTAAGCAATTTTGAATAGAAGTCATTGAATCAGCTATTAGAAAAATGGTCAGAAATCAGATTGGTCCTGATGGAAAATATTGATTTAATTCATCTGAAATTGCATGGTCTGTACAAGGCATTGCATTTTTGTTTCAAATGCTGGAAAATGTGTGGGGTTGGACTGAGAGGTTCCTAGTCCCAACACTGCTTAGTTATTCAAGTAAGAAGATTGGTTTGTTAGGTCAGAGTTAAGGCCCATACACACAGAGTACAAATTTCTGTACAGACACTTATTGAGCAACTGTTCACGCGACAGTTCGTTCATGTGGACACGGCAAGCGACAGACAGTCTGCAGACTGTCAGCAGACACAGCCATGTCCGAGCAATTGAACTGGTGAATCGCTCACGGTTCTGTCACGCAATCCATCGCAAAGTCTGTCATATGTGTGTATGGAAGTCTTCGCCCTTTCTGTCTTTGCATGTGTACAAGTTTCGCGAGCACGAATTGTCGCTGCCATTAATCAGTTGATGTCCCTTGTCTGTTTGTCGCTACTCACAGCTACAGACATTTGTACGTCGTGTGTATGAGCCTTTACAGCACAAGCTCATGGTGAACCAGAACTTCGGGGGTCTACTGAAAACTCCTGGTCAATGTATAGCAGCTTGATCCTCTGAAAATTTAAATTATGCAAAGCTGATCTCTTACCACTATCTGAGAAGTATGTACAAAAAGAGCCATGTATGCTATATATAGGAAGAGGCACACATTCTGTTCAATCATATGTTTACTGTTTAATTAGGTTATAATTTGATTGCATGAACCTCAATAAACAAAATCTAACCACAAATCATTAAAAGGCAAGTAATACAACTTTAAAAATATACATGAAAGAAAATGAAGACACAATTAAAGAAGAATTTCTTGACCTAAACTAAGCAATCATATTTACAGTTGCCCCTTCTTTGCCCACTTCCGTTTATGCCATAGGGCAAAACATTGTACAGTACATGCAATTGTTTTTTCTTTTAAGTGTTTAACCACTTAAGGACCACAGTCTTTCTACCCCTTAAGGACCAGAGCCTTTTTTTCCATTCAGACCACTGCAGATTTAACGGTTTCTTGCTCGGTCATACAACCTACTATCTAAATGAATTTTACCTCCTTTTCTTATCACTAATACAGCTTTCTTTTGGTGCTATTCGATTGCTGCTGCGATTTTTAGTTTTTATTATATTCATCAAAAAAGACATGAATTTTGTCAAAAAAAATGATTTAAATTTTAACTTTCTGTGATAAAATTTGTCAAATAAAGTAAAATTTCTGTATACATTTTTGTCCAAATTTATTGTGCTATATGTCTTTGATAAAAAAAAAAAAACATTCAGTGTATATTTATTGGTTTGGGTAAAAGTTATAGCGTTTACAAACTATGGTGCAAAAAGTGAATTTTCCCATTTTGAAGCATCTCCGACTTTTCTGAGTACCTGTCATGTTTCATGAGGTGCTAAAATTTGTTCAGGGGTATAAGCATCTGCAAATTTTGATGACAGGTGGTCTATGAGGGGGCGAATTTTGTGGAACCGGTCATAAGCAGGGTGGCCTCTTAGATGACAGGTTGTATTGAGCCTGATCTGATGGATAGGAGTGCTAGGGGGGTGACAGGAGGTGATTGATGGGTGTCTCAGGGGGTGATTAGAGGGGAAAATATATGCAATCAATGCACTGGGGAGGTGATCAGAAGGGGGTCTGAGGGGGATCTGAGGGTTTGGCCGAGTGATCAGGAGCCCACACGGGGCAAATTAGGGCCTGATCTAATGGGTAGGTGTGCTGGGGGGGGGGGGGGTGACAGGAGGTGATTGATGGGTGTCTCAAGGTGTGATTAGAGGGAGGAATAGATGCAAGCAATGCACTGGCAAGGTGATCAGGGCTGGGGTGTGAGGGCGTTCTGAGGGTGTGGGCGGGTGATTGGGTGCCCTAGGGGCAGAAAGGGGTCTGATCTGATGGGTAGCAGTGACAGGGGGTGATTGATGGGTAATTAGTGGGTGTTTAGAGGAGAGACCAGATGTAAACAATGCACTTGGGAGGTGATCTGACGTCGGGTCTGCGGGCGATCTGATGGTGTGGGTGGGTGATCAGATTGACCGCAAGGGGCAGGTTAGGGGCTGATTGATGGGTGGCAGTGACAGGGGGTGATTGATGGGTGATTGACAGGTGATTGACAGGTGATCAGTGGGTTATTACAGGGAAGAACAGATGTAAATAATGCACTGGCGAATTGATAAGGGGGGGGGGGGGGTCTGAGGGCAATCTGAGCGTGTGGGCAGTTGATTGGGTGCCCGCAAGGCGCAGATTAGGGTCTAATCTGATGGATAACAGTGACAGGTGGTGATAGGGGGTGATTGATGGGTCTGTGGGCGATCTGATGGTGTGGGTGGGTGATCAGATTGTCCACAAGGGGCAGGTAGGGGCTGATTGATGGGTGGCAGTGACAGGGGGTGATTGATGGGTGATTGACAGGTGATCAGTGGGTTATTACAGGGGGGATAGATGCATACAGTACACGGGGGGGGGGGTCTGGGGAGAATCTGAGGGGTGGGGGGAGTGATCAGGAGCCCACAGGGGGCAGTTAGGACCTAAACTAAAAAAATAGCATTGACAGATAGTGACAGGGAGTGATTGATGGGTGATTAGGGGAGTGATTTGGTGTAAACAGGGGTCTGAGGGGTGGGCGGGGGAGGGGGGTGTTTGAGGGGTGCTGTGGGTGATCAGAGGGAAGGGGGGGGCAGATCAGTGTGTTTGGTGCAGACTAGGGTGGCTGCAGCCTGCCCTGGTGGTCCCTCGGACACTGGGACCACCAGGGCAGGAGGCAGCCTGTATAATACACTTTGTATACATTACAAAGCATATTATACACTTTGTATGTGGTGATCGTGGGGTTAACAACCCGCCGGCGCTTCCGAACGGCCGGCGGGTTGTTGTCGCGGGTGGGTGGAGCCAGTTGCCAGGGGAAGCGCGCGTCACCAGTGCATGCCGAAAGGACGCAACGGCGATGGGTGTATTGCGGTCCTTTCTGTGGGCGGTCGGCAAGTGGTTAATGGTGTAATGGTGTCTGCAAATTATTATTATTATTTATTTATATAGCGCCAGCATCTTCTGTGGCACTGTACAATAACATACAGGGTATAACAATAAAAAGTATGCAATACAACAGTTCATACAAGACAAGAGGGTGTAACAGCTAATGCAGTGAACAAATTAACTACAAATTTTGCAAGGGGTAGGAGGTATGTACACCCATTACACAGCATTGTGAGACAAAAGGCCTTACAGTGTAAACATTTAAGGTATAGGACAGTAGGTAAGGGAAGCTGTGTGTGGAGTGGTAGAAATGGTGGTTAGTGGGCAAGGTGTCCTAGGTAGGAGAGTATGCTTGCCTGAAGAGGTGAGTTTTCAGACTGCGCCTAAAAATAGTAAATGTGGATGAGTGGCGGATGTGTTGAGGGAGAGTGTTCCAGAGGAGGGGAGAGGATCGAGAGAAATCTTGTAAGCCGGAGTGGGCGGTAGTGATCGGGGAAGAAGACAGAAGGCTATCGTTAGAGTGGAGATTGCGTGTAGGATGGTATCTGGAAATAAGTTGATTAAGATAGGAAGGAGCTATGTTGTGGAGGCATATATCTAAGAGAAATATCTAAGATATTTGTGAAAGTTAGATACTGCTGTTTTCCCCTGTGATTAATTGCTCTTTAATACCACTTACTAACCAGTTGCCCTCCCGCGAGATGAGTTTCTGCGTCCCTGAAAACTTCACTTAAGCTCCCAGGGATGTAGATACTTGTCCCTGTGTGTTTACAAGCGGTGTGTGCATGCACGCGCACCCCCAGTGTTATGCGGCAGTGCACAGATTGGTGGGAACAGGTGTTTCAAAAGCTAATTAAAGTGTCTAACACTGTCCCATCCAACAAACAATAGAAACTGTCGCTTCTTGCAAAACATGAATTGCTGTGTGTAACGAATGGTGTCAGCACACAGAGAGAATCTGATTATTGGTGATCTGCATTATCACCAAGAATACAGATGTATACCTGATTATTGATGATCTACAGAATCACCAATAATACAAGTATGACTAACCTCTGGACACCTAATATTGTGTAAGTGTTTGGGTGCAACAGTAGAAGGCTATCTCCCGTGGAGCGGGAGATACAGACACCACTGCAGCCAGTGGACACCTAAGGAGCAGGTGACCTATGGCCGAGCAAGAGCTATCTCTAGAGATGAGATAGAGCAGCAGCCAGTGATTTCCTGATGGAATGGAATCAGACTGTACTGCAGCCAATGGACTCCTAATGGGAAGAGACCACCGACTGCACTGCAGGAAGGCCTCTCTGAGGTACAGGAGGTCTTTGCAGCTAACTGACACCTGGTGGATTTAGTGCCAAGGAAGTACAGACAGACTAATCACTCAGGGAACGAGTGACAGCCAGGAAGGTCAGACAGGCCAGGTCGGCAACACACGAGCATATAAGGTACAAAGACAGAAGACTGATTCGGTAACCGGATACAAGCAGGGTCAGTAACTGGTAGACAGATGGGCAGAGGTACCGAATCAGAAAGCAAGAGAGAAGTCAGCAAAGCAGAAGGTCATAACAGATATACATAAGCACAACTCTAATCTGAGGTGTTAGGTCCTTGGTCTCGACACCCGGGAACTGGTCTAAAGTATAACAGAATAATGACACAGCAATCCTAAGCTTGGGTGTGAGGTCCTTGGTCTCAACACCCTGGAACTGGTCTAGAGTATAACAGAGTAATGACACAGCAATCCTAAGCTTGGGTGTGAGGTCCTTGGTCTCAACACCCTGGAACTAGTCTAGAGTATAACAGAGTAATGACACAGCAATCCTAAGCTTGGGTGTGAGGTCCTTGGTCTCAACACCCTGGAACTGGTCTAGAGAATAACAGAGTATAAACAAAGGTAATCTGGCTAAGTGTGAATTCCCAGCCCCTGCTGGTTCTAACACACTGTAAGATCTGACTGTGGTCTGAGTGCTCACACGTAAGTATTCGCAACGGCAGACAACGAGCAACTGAAAGGCAAGATCTATATATACTCCAGCGCTGCTTAGCGCCGCCTCCAGCTGCTCAGCCAATCAGGAGTCCCGCTGGGATCAGCTGATCATCCGGATAAGCTGATCCCTCTCTTGTTGGCATAAAGGTCCTGTCCTCTAGCGTGCGCGCGTGCGTGCGTAACTCTCCCTCCGTGTGCACTAGAAGGCCCAGTCAAACAAGACACATGTCGCTGTGTGGAAACCGCCGGTCTGAACGCGGAGACAGCCGCCCCGCCGCCAGACCGTGCGGTGGCATCTCCGCCATTCATTACACTGTGATTCAGCATTCCAAGTAGACAGAAAACTATGTGTGGGGACATTTACTGGCCCCCCAAAATAAAGATTACTCAAAAAATATTACAAAATACATTTCATAAATCTATAATATACTAATTAACCCCTTCTCCCCAGTCTCCATATAACACACGTAAAGAAAAAAAAAATCCAAAGTGACAAAATTTAAAATATTTAAATTGTTACCTTAGTGATTTAGCTTTTTAAAGATGTATGCCATTAGGGTGTATTGTTGTTATTTTTGCAAATAAGGGCTTCTAATTCTTGATCGTACAATGAGAAAACCAAAGCACAAAATGGAAAAATACACTTTTATTTCCACATAAAATATTGTCACCATACATTGTACTAAGGCAACAAAATGTGTGGCAATGGGCAAATTAAATGTGTGCGGTTTATCTATAGTAGCACGTATTTTAAAGCGGGATTGTCAGCCACAAAATCAAAGGAGAAGGAAACTTGTCATCTCCCCTCCCAGTGTGACATAAGGGTGAGAGGAGATGGTTGATAGGCAGGAGGAGACCTTGTCCATAGTGGAGGGGAAGAGATCTGGGGGTGTGGAGATAGATTTGGGTATCATCGGCATATAGGTGGTATTTGAAGCCCAGGGAGGAGATGACTTTGCCAATAGAGGAGATGTAAATTGAGAACAGTAGGGGGCCCAGAACAGATCCCTGGGGGACTCCAAACGAGAGAGGTGTGGGAGTTGAGGAGGAACCATTAAAAGAGGTGGTGAAGTGGCGATTAGAGAGGTATGAGGAGATCCAGGCAAGGGTGTTGTCACAAATCCCTAAGGACTGTAGGGATTGAAGGAGGAGGGGATGGTCAACTGTATCAAATGCCGAGGAAAGGTCAAGCAGTAGCAGGATGGAGTAGTTTCCTTCAGCTTTAGCAAGGGTAAGGTCATTTAATACCTTGACGAGAGCGGTTTCTGTTGAGTGGGCAGGACGGAAACCAGATTGTAGGGGGTCAAGTAGGGAGTTGGTGCTGAGGTAGTGTGTGATGCGTCTCTGCACCAGGCGTTTGAGGAGCTTTGAGGCAAAAGGGAGGAGAGAGATTGGGCGGTAGTTTGAGGGTAGGGAGGGGTTTTTCAGCAGGGGGAGTACAGTGGCCTCTTTAAAAGCTGAGTGGAAGGTGCTGGTGGAGAGGGAAAGGTTGAACAAGGAGGTGAGGACACAGGCCAGGTCAGGGAAGTGGGGGCGGAGGGTGTCAGAGGGGACAGGGTCGAGGGGGGAGGAGGTGGCAGGGGAAGTGGCAAGCAATAGATTCACCTCTTCAATGGTAGCAGGAGTGAAGGAGGTTAGGGAGGGTGGGTGCATTGCAACAGTCTGGATGGAGGAGGTGAGGGGGAGGGGGGGCATGGGAGAGGCCTGGAAGGTGAGACATGGCAGTGGCCTGGGGAGAGTTGGAGGGAATTGAAGAATGTAGGAGGGAGATTTCATTTCGGATAGCTGAGATTTTACTGGTGAAGTGAGTGGCAAGGTCATTGGCTGAGATGGTGGTGCAAGGAGGGGGGGGGGGGAGGAGTGGGGTTAAGTAGGGAGTTAAAGGTGGCAAAGAGACGTCATGGGTTGGAGGCTTGAGTTCCAATCAGGGCAGCAAAATACTTTTGTTTAGCTTCTGAGTGCAGTGTGGAAAAGTAGCAGCTTAGCTTTATAATCCAGGAAATCGGGATTGAGACACGATGATGATTCAGCTTTTCCCATAGTCTCGCAGTTAGCAATCATGTGACCCCCAAAAGACAAATTCAGCAGGCCCCCATCAAGACAAATTCAGCAATCATGAGGCCCCAACCAAGACAAATTCAGCAATTATGAGGCCCCCAACAAGACAAATTCAGCAATCATGAGGCCCCCAACAAGACAAATTCAGCAATCATGAGGCCCCCAACAAGACAAATGCAGCAATCAGGAGGCCCCCAACAAGACAAATTCAGCAGTCATGAGGTACATAAATAGACAGCATTTCACATAAATAGGCAGAATGCCCCCCTTAATATGGTAGACACCTCTCACCTGGCTTTTCAATTCTCCTTTACTGGCTGCTGTGCCTGACTGGCCTTTTTTTGTTGGATTGGGGATTATGTGTGGGCTGAAAGGCCTTGCGGTGATGCTGTGGTCGGCCTGGCGGTGATGCTGTGGCTGGGCTGGCTGGCGGTGATGCTGTGGCTGGGTTGGTTGGCAGTGATGCTGTGGCTGGGTTGGCTGGCGGTGATGCTGTGGCCTGGCTGGAGGTGATGCTGGGCTGTGCTTGGCTGGTTGAAGTAAATGCTGGCCTGACTGGTGGTGATGCTGTGGCCTTTTTGACAGTGATTCTGGGCTGGTTGGCTGGTGGTGATGCTGGGCTCGCTGGCCTGGATAGTTTAGGTAGTGACAGGTGCCCCCTAGTTTAGGTAGCGCCAGGAGCCCCCCAGTTTAGGTAGCGCCAGGAGCCCCCCAGTTTAGGTAGCGCCAGAAGCCCCCCAGTTTAGGTAGCGCCAGGAGCCCCCCAGTTTAGGTAGCACCAGGAGCCCCCCAGGTTAGGAAGTGACAGGTGCCCCCCAGGTTAGGTAGTGACAGGGACCCCCCAGGTTAGGTAGTGACAGATACCCCAAGTCCAGTTAGGTAGTGACAGGCACCCCCAGGTTAGGAAGTGACAGGGACCCCCAGTTTAGGTAGTGACAGGGACCCCCAGTTTAGGTAGTGACAGGGACCCCCAGTTTAGGTAGTGACAGGGACCCCCAGTTAGGTAGTGACAGGGACCCCCAGGTTAGGTAGTGACAGGGACTCCCAGTTAGGTAGTGACAGGGACTCCCAGGTTAGGAAGTGACAGGCACCCCCCAGGTTAGGAAGTGACAGGGACCCCCAGTTTAAGTAGTGACAGGGACCCCCAGTTTAGGTAGTGACAAGGACCCCCAGTTAGGTAGTGACAGGCACCCCCCAGGTTAGTTAGTAACAGGGACCCTAAGTCCAGTTAGATAGTGACAGGGACCCCCAGGTTAGGAAGTGACAGGCACCCCCAGGTTAGGAAGTGACAGGGACCCCCAGGTTAGGTAGTGACAGGGACTCCTAGTTTAGGTAGAGACAGGGACCCCCAGGTTAGGAAGTGACAGGGACCCCCAGTTTAGGTAGTGACAGGTGCCCCCCAGGTTAGGAAGTGACAGGGACCTCCAGGTTAGGAAGTGACAGGGACCCCCAGGTTAGGAAGTGACAGGGACCCCCAGTTTAGGTAGTGACAGGTGCCCCCCCAGGTTAGGAAGTGACAGGTGCCCCCCAGGTTAGGTAGTGACAGGGACCCCAAGTCCAGTTAGGTAGTGACAGGGACCCCCAGGTTAGGTAGTGACAGGGACCCCAAGTCCAGTTAGGTAGTGACAGGGGCCCCCAGTTAGGTAGCGACAGGTGCACCCCAGGTTAGGAAGCGACAGGGACCCCCAGTTTAGGTAGAGACAGGCTCCCCCCCTCACCTTGCAGCATCAGACCTCAGTATCAGCCGGCGACCCGACCAGTTAGAGGATGCACCATGCTCTATATGCGGAAGTGTGGTGTGCTAGGTCCTAGCGCCCGCACTATTGGTTGCCGACTGATCGAGGTCTGAATGACGCTGGCAGCGGGGACGGGAGCGGCGGCTAGAGGGGGGGGAGCGGCGGCCAGGGGGGCAGTGGGCATCCAGGGCAAGCAGATGTGCCAATTTGCCCGACGTCAATGATATGCGATATTATTACCATTTACAGTCTGTGCAAGAAATGAACAACTTGAATTAGAGTATGGAAAAACTATCTTGCATATGCAATCATATTTAATCTTTCAGGCACTTACTAATGTGTTGGTGTACCTGTTACCAGGGCTGTGCAGTCGGAGTCAGAGCAATTTTGAGTACCTGGAGTCGGGAACAAAATGCACCAACTCAGACTCCTAAAAGATGTAATTAAAAGAGAAAATATGGCAAAATGTTCTATTTCTCAGATAATACTTAAAGGGAAGGTCCAAGCAAAATAAAAAAATGAGTTTCACTTACCTGGGGCTTCTACCAGCCCCATGCAGCCATCCTGTGCCCTCGTAGTCACTCACTGCTGCTCCAGTCCCCCGCTGGCAGCTTGCCGACCCCTGAGGTCGGCGGGACGCATTGCGTACATTTTTACGCATTCCCGCTATTGCAGGAACATTAACACATACATTTTTACGCGCTAGTGGTTCAACGCGTAAAAATGTACGCATTGAACCAGTAACGCGTAAAAATGTATTTGTTAATGTTCCTGCACTAGCGGGAATGCGTGAAAATGTACGCAATGCGGCCCGTCGACCTCCGAGGTCGGCAAGCTGCCAGCGAGGGACGGGAGCAGCAGTGAGTGACTACGAGGGCACAGGATGGCTGCATGGGGCTGGTAGAAGCCCCAGGTAAGTGAAACTCATTTTTTTATTTTGCTTGGACCTTCCCTTTAACATACATAACTTGTGTGTGTGTGTGTGTGTGTGTGTGTGTGTATATGTGTGTGTGTATATATATATATATATATATATATATATATATATATATATATATATATATATATATATATATATATATATATATATATATATATATATATACATATGCATTGAACGCAGAGGTGTTGTCTATCACCCATAAACCTGGTTCAGATTGTGCATGAAGAATGTGTGAGAGAGGAAGAATCCCCTCATCATCCTGCAGAGTACCTGCACATCACTCTTAGCTGTACCCACAGTTACAGTGCCTAGGGCCTGATTCATGTTTAGATTGTGCATGAAGAATGTGTGATAGAGGAAGAATCCCCTCATTCTCCTGCAGAGTACCTGCACATCACTCTTAGCTGTACCCACAGTTACATTGCCTAGGGCCTGATCTTTGTTCCCGTCTTTACCATCTACAAGTAATCTTACCAAGAACTACTTTAGATTTCTGTGCCTAGGGCCTGATCCATGTTCAGATTGTGCATGAAGAATGTGTGATAGAGGAAGAATCCCCTTATTCTCCTGCAGAGTACTTGCACATGACTCTTAGCTGTACCCACAGTTACATTGCCTAGGGCCTGATCTTTGTTCCCGTCTTTACCATCTACAAGTAATCTTACCAAGAACTACTTTAGATTTCTATTTAACAGCTACTTTACAGCTATATCCTAAGTTTAAAGAGAGTCTGAAGCGAGAATAAATCTCGCTTCAGACCTCATAGATAGCAGGGGCGTGTGTGCCCCTGCTAAACCGCCGATATCGCGCCGCTAAACGGGGGTCCCTTCACCCCCAAATTCCCCTTCGTGCAGCGCATCCCCTCTTCCGCATAGAGGCAGGGCTAACCGCCGCAGCCCTGCCCCACGCGCATCTGTCAGCGCGTATCTCCACCTCTCCCCCGCCCCTCTCAGTCTTCCTTCACTGAGAGGGGCGGGGGAGAGGCGGCGATGCGCCGCTGATAGACGCGACTGGAGGCAGGGCTGCAGCCGTTAGCCCTGCCTCCAGGAAGAAAGAAATCACGACCAGGTTTGCGACCAAGGTATGCGAGGGTGGGTTTGGGGGTGAAGGGACCCCTGTTTAGCCGCGGGATAGCGGCAGTGTAACGATCGGTGTAACACAGAGAGGGTCTGATTACCGGTGAATTGCAGTCTCACCAGGAATATAGAATATACCCGATTATTGGTGATCTGCAGTATCACCGATAATCAGATATATCTACTAACCTCTGGACACCATAAAGAACAAGTGAGTGTTAGATGCAACAGTATACTTTGAGTACTTCTCCAGAAGTATGTTTCTTCCTCTGGCCTAGACTCTCCAGGAGGGAGGAGCTAGGCTGAGGGGAGGAAGGACAGAGCGTGAGTAACACCCGAGAGGGAGGGTGTCACTAACAGGTCTGGGAACTGCCTCTAACAGTAAGGCCAGTTCTCAAGGTCGGCAAGCCAGGTCGTTAACACACAGACAGATAAGGTACAGATTCAGGAGGCAGATACGGAATCCAATAAACAGACAGGGTTTGGCAACAGAATCAGGAGGCAAATACAGAGTCCAGGAACAAGCAGAGATTGGCAACAGGGTAACAGAAATAGCAAGGTACAGAATCAGAGTTCAGAGGGATGGTCAGACAGGCAGAAGGTCATAACAAATAATACAGTTCAATATTCCTAATGCTAAGGTGTGAGTTCCTTGATCGTCAACACCTTTGGAAACTATGCTAGAACACAGATACAGACAAGGTCTGAGTGCTACCACATAGTGATCGCAACGGCAGACAACCAGAGAATGACCAGCACCCAGTATATATAGCAAAGCGCTCTCCAGCGCCTCCCCTAAGTGCTGGACCAATGGCAGGTGGTGAAAATGTCAGCTGACCCGCCTGGTCAGCTGACCCTTTTCTGGCTGTCATATAAGCTCTGCCTCTCAGCGCGCGCGCGCGTCCTTCTGAACCTGTGTGGACTAGCAGTCCCAGCCACACCAGACATGTCTTGTAATGTGACCACTGATACAGGCGCGGGAACCGCCGCCCCGCTCTCTAAGCGAGCGGCGGTTTCCCCGCGTCCAGCCGCAATGTCAGCTGCTTTGCCATGCGTGCAATCCGCCGTATCCAACGCGGATTCCGTCGCTCTGCCCATGCGGCATGCGGCGGTTTCTTCGCGTTGTGCCGCCATGTTAGACGCGGAAACAGCCGCCTCACTCTGAGCCCTTGCGGCGGCTTTTCCGCGTTTCCTCACAGTACCCCCCCCCCCCCCCCCCCCTGAGGAGTGGACTCCGGACAGCTCCTACCAGGCTTCTCAGGATGCAACGCGTGGAACTCCCTTCTTAATTTGTCAGCATGCATGCGACATTCAGGTACCCATGATGTCTCCTCAACACCATACCCTTTCCAATGAACCAGATATTGTACTGAGTTCTGAACTATGCGAGAGTCTAAAATCTTCTCTACTTCGTACTCAGGTTGGTCATCTATCATCACAGGAGGAGGAGGAGTGGGACCCACATGAACTGCTGGCTTAAGCAGGGATACGTGAAAGGATCTTACGCGGTGCATACTGGCAGGGAGGTCAATGGCATAAGTGACATCGTTGATCTTTCTGGTTACTGGGAATGGACCCACATACCTGGGCCCCAACTTAGCCGAGGGCTGTTTCAAGGTCAAGTGACGTGTGGACACCCAGACTAAATCTCCTGGCAAAAACCTCCACTCTAAGGAACGTCTCTTGTCAGCTTGACCTTTTTGACTTTGAAACGCCTTCTCCAAATTATTTTTCACAATCCACCATATATCTTTAAATGACCTTTGCCAGGCCTCCAGAGCTGGAAACGGAGTGGAGGCAACTGGCAATGGGGAGAATTTAGGCAATTTCCCGGTCACTACCTGGAATGGACAAAATCCTGAAGAGGAACTTTTCAAATTATTGTGCGCAAATTCTGCGAAGGGCAAAAACTTGACCCAATCATTTTGCGCTTCTGCAACGTAACACCTCAAAAACTTTTCCAATGATTGGTTGACTCTTTCCGTCTGACCATTGGTCTGTGGGTGGTAGCCCGACGAAAATGACAGTTCCATGCCCATTTGGTGACAGAATGCCCTCCAAAATCTGGAAACAAATTGGACTCCCCTATCTGACACGATGTTTTCCGGAATGCCATGCAATCGGAAAACGTGGATGATGAACAAATCGGCTAATTCCTGGGAGTCCTTTCAAGGGCACAAAATGGGCCATTTTACTAAAGCGGTGGACTACCACCACATCTTTTTGCTCGGGGTGGGCAAGGGCTGCAATC
This sequence comes from Hyperolius riggenbachi, assembly GCF_040937935.1. Taxonomy (NCBI): domain Eukaryota; kingdom Metazoa; phylum Chordata; class Amphibia; order Anura; family Hyperoliidae; genus Hyperolius; species Hyperolius riggenbachi. Next base: position 254,714,156 of record NC_090651.1, on the reverse strand, counting down.
TTCCCACAGGTGCCAGTCGGGAGGGCTTACTCCTCGCACACACCGCACATTCTCTAACAAACTCTTTGCAATCGGCTGCCAGAGATGGCCACCAAGCGCATCTGGCTACAAGGTCCTGTGTTCTAAAGGCCCCAGGGTGTCCCGCATTCCTGTGTGAATGGAACATCTGCAAAATCTGAAGGCGAAATGGCAGTGGAATAAACATAACTCCTTTGGGCTTCCCCTCCGGGATGTCCTGCTGAAAAGGACCTAAAGTCTCTGTCCAATCTTCCCAAGTCTCAGTTGTAGCTAATACCAGTCTCTGTGGGACAATGGTCTCTGGGAGGGAGGGCTGTGCTGTTTCTGGCTCAAAGCATCTAGACAGGGCATCTGCCTTAATGTTTTTGCTCCCTGGGGTGTACGTAATTATAAATCTGAATCTCGAGAAAAACAATGACCATCGAGCCTGACGGGGGCTTAATCTCTTGGCTCCCTCGATGTATTCTAAATTTTTGTGGTCAGTGTAAACTGTAATCGTATGTTCTGCTCCTTCCAACCAATGACGCCATTCTTCAAAGGCCAATTTGATGGCCAGGAGCTCCCTGTTGCCTATATCGTAATTTCTCTCTGCCGGAGAGAACCTACGAGAAAAGTAGGCACATGGGTGCAATCTACCCTGCAACCCTGACCGCTGGGACAGCACAGCCCCTACCCCGACCTCTGAGGCGTCCACCTCAACAATAAAGGGATAGGAAGTGTCAACGTGTCTCAGGATGGGTGCAGAGCAAAACAAATCTTTCAAAGTGGAGAATGCATGCAGAGCCTCTGGAGACCAGTGGGTAGTATCTGCCCCTTTCTTAGTGATACAGGTGAGGGGTGCAATAACCGTGGAGTACCCCTTTATGAACCTTCTATAGTAATTGGCAAAGCCTAGAAATCTCTGAAGAGATTTTAACCCCACTGGTTGAGGCCATTCCAACACAGCAGAAACCTTGGCAGGATCCATAGACAGGCCCGAGGTGGAAATAATGTACCCTAAAAAGGTGACAGATGTTACCTGTAAGATGCATTTCTCCAATTTAGCGTAAAGCATGTTTTGCCTTAGTTTATCCAATACAAACTTGACATGTGTTCTGTGCTCAGAGAGGTTGTTAGAAAAGATAAGTATATCATCTAGATATACCAACACGAACCTGCCCAATACCTCCCTGAATACCTCATTAATCAGTTCCTGAAAGACGGCCGGGGCGTTACACAGCCCGAAGGGCATCACCAGGTACTCGTAATGCCCGTCGGGCGTGTTAAAGGCCGTCTTCCATTCATCGCCCTTTCTGATCCGCACCAGGTTGTATGCACCCCGTAAATCCAATTTTGAAAAGATCTTAGCGTCGGTTATCTGTGTAAACAAGTCATCTATCAAGGGCAAAGGGTAGCGATTCTTTACTGTGATTTTATTCAGGCCCCGGTAATCAATGCAAGGCCGCAGGCCTCCGTCTTTTTTCCTAACAAAAAAGAAACCTGCGCCAGCAGGCGACCGGGAAGGGCGAATGAACCCCTTGGCTAAATTTTCACGAATGTATTCCTGCATGGCCACTTTCTCTGGACCAGACAAATTGTAAAGATGGCCCCTAGGGGGCATACAACCCGATCGGAGATCGATGGGGCAATCAAAGGGGCGATGTGGAGGTAACTTATCTGCAGCCTTGGGACAGAACACATCAGAATACTCGGAATATTGTACAGGTACCCCCTCCAACTGGACCCTGATCTGGCCCAGTGTCACTCTCCCTAAACACTGCTGAAAACAGTGAGTTGACCAGCTAGTTAGCTGACCGGTAGCCCAATTAATCTGTGGAGAGTGTAAGTGCAGCCATGGCATGCCAAGGATGACTGTGGAGGTGGTCATGTGTAACACAAAAAACTGTAGTCTCTCTTTATGTAACACCCCTATATTGACTTCCACCTGTGGTGTCTGAGACAGCGGATGATTACTTTGCAGGGTGGAATCATCTACTGCCGTAACCTGAATGGGTGGTTTTACTGGGGTGAACGGAATACCCAATTTCTTTGCAAATTCAAAATCCATACAATTAGCTGCAGAGCCTGAATCAATAAAAGCCTCAGTAACCTCAGTTTTATCTTCCCATGTGACTGTACAGGGAAGGAGTAACCGTTTATCTTCTAGGGGTAAAAGCCGCGTGCCTAGGGTGCTACCCCCTACAACTCCTAGGCGATAGCATTTCCCGGCGTGTTAGGACAATTACGTACTCTATGACCCCCTCTGCGCAGTAAAGACACAGCCGCTCAGACATCCTGCGTCTTCGCTCCACTTGGGATAGTTTCGACCGACCAATTTGCATTGGTTCAGGTGGAGGCGAGACAGGAGGAGGTGGAGTTACTGGAGGTGCAGCGTAGGACACCATTCTTACATGACTACTACCCCGGGTCTGTTTCTGATAGCGCAGTCTGCGATCGACTCGAATGGCCGATGAAATGGCCTCATCGACTGTCTTAGGTTCAGGCAGACTTAACATGAGATCTGAAACCTCATCCGACAACCCTGATAAGAAACAATATAATAGGGCATAGGTGTCCCACCTTGCTGAAACTGACCACCTCCTAAATCCGGCTGCGTAATCTTCGACCGGACCCCCGCCTTGACGCAAGAGCTTGAGCTTCCGCTCAGAGGTCGCGGCAAGGTCTGGGTCGTCGTAAATTACTGCCATGGCTTTAAAAAATTCATCCACTGAAGAGAGGGCCAAATCCCCGGTGGGCAAACTGTACGCCCACGTCTGAGAATCGCCTGATAACAAAGTTTTAATAAATGTGACCCTTTGGGTCATATTTCCAGAAGATCGGGGTCTCAACTCAAAGTAAGATAAGACTCTACTTTTAAAATTTCGGAAGTCAGATCTGTCACCAGAAAATTTCTCGGGAACAGGCAAACGTATGTCAGAGCTAGGAGGGGATCGCACCTCATCCACTGCTGTCTGGAGGGTTTGTAAAGAACCAGACAAGGCTTCAATCATAGTCTTGTGACTACCCAGCACTTGGTTGATGTTTTCCACCGAAGTGGCAAGTGCGCCCAGACGGTCAGTGTGTGCGTCCATTTGCATTTTTGGTCTGCCGTTCTGTAACGATCGGTGTAACACAGAGAGGGTCTGATTACCGGTGAACTGCAGTCTCACCAGGAATACAGAATATACCCGATTATTGGTGATCTGCAGTATCACCGATAATCAGATATATCTACTAACCTCTGGACACCAGAAAGAACAAGTGAGTGTTAGATGCAACAGTATACTTTGAGTACTTCTCCAGAAGTATGTTCCTTCCTCTGGCCTAGACTCTCCAGGAGGGAGGAGCTAGGCTGAGGGGAGGAAGGACAGAGCGTGAGTGACACCCGAGAGGGAGGGTGTCACTAACAGGTCTGGGAACTGCCTCTAACAGTAAGGCCAGTTCTCGAGGTTGGCAAGCCAGGTCGTTAACACACAGACAGATAAGGTACAGATTCAGGAGGCAGATACGGAATCCAATAAACAGACAGGGTTTGGCAACGGAGTATCAGAATAGCACAGTACACAATCAGGAGGCAAATACAGAGTCCAGGAACGAGCAGAGATTGGCAACAGGGTAACAGAAATAGCAAGGTACAGAATCAGAGTTCAGAGGGATGGTCAGACAGGCAGAAGGTCATAACAAATAATACAGTTCAATATTCCTAATGCTAAGGTGTGAGTTCCTTGATCGTCAACACCTTTGGAAACTATGCTAGAACACAGATACAGACAAGGTCTGAGTGCTACCACGTAGTGATCGCAACGGCAGACAACCAGAGAATGACCAGCACCCAGTATATATAGCTAAGTGCTCTCCAGCGCCTCCCCTAAGTGCTGGACCAATGGCAGGTGGTGAAAATGTTAGCTGACCCGCCTGGTCAGCTGACCCTTTTCTGGCTGTCATATAAGCTCTGCCTCTCAGCGCGCGCGTGCGCGTCCTTCTGAACCTGTGTGGACTAGCAGTCCCAGCCAAACCAGACATGTCTTGTAATGTGACCACTGATTCAGGCGCGTCCAGCCGCAATGTTAGCTGCTTTGCCATGCGTGCAATCCGCCGTATCGAACGCGGATTCCGTCGCTCTGCTCATGCGGCATGCGGCGGTTTCTTCGCGTTGTGCCGCCATGTTAGACGCGGAAACAGCCGCCTCACTCTGAGCCCTTGCGGCGGCTTTTCCGCGTTTCCTCACAGGCGGTTTAGCAGGGGCACACATGCCCCTGCTAACTATGAGCTCTGAAGCAAGATTTATTCTCGCTTCAGAGTCTCTTTAAGTTTAGTTAAAATGCATCCCTGGTGTACATAAAAAAAAACCCACAGAGATACACTAATGCTTAAAAGTTAGTGTCCCAACACATCTGTCTGTGATTCACTGGAAACCTGTTTCAGTTGGGTTCTGGTGCATAGCTCTGCTTTCTTGCAAAAAATAGCCCTGGTCTTTTCAGATATAGAAAAAGCTGAGGCCTTTTTCTGCAAGGTGGCAAGGCTACATGCTGGAACCTAGCTGATATGGGTCTCCGTTGAATCGTATTATACAAACAACATGCTAGGGCACTCACATTGGCAATGACAGGCCAAGAAGGCTGAAGTGGGTAGTATGTCAGCTTCCTGGCCAGGAGCTTTTTGTTCCCAAAACCAGATGCCATCTTAATATAGGTTTAAAATTCCTAAGCTTTGTCAGTGATGAAATGTCTGTCATGTTACAGTAGAATCCCTTTATAGTAAACTCCAAGGGACCAGGAAAAGTAGTTTACTGTATCAAAAGTTTACTATATCAGAATTGGCCATACATTGTACAGTAAATTTATACAGACATAGCTGCTGGGACCTGGAGACCGAGTTTTTCTATATCCAGAGGTTTACTATATTAGAGTTTACTTTAAAGAGACTCTGTAACAAAATTTTGAGCCTCATTTCTTCTCTCCTATAAGTTCCTATTACTGTTCTAATGTGGTCTGTCTTACTGCAGCCTTTCCTACTTGCACTGTCTCTGTAATACATCTTATCTCCTTTCCTCTGTCGTGTCTGTCGGGCTGAGGCTGGAATGTGTGGAATGTGCAGCACTGCTTGTCATTGGCAGAAGCTTTACACACCCCCTCCAAGCTCTGCATGAGTCACACAGGGAGCTGTTCTCAGCGTATCATACTCTGGTTAGAAGCCATGTCATTTGTTTGTAAACACTGCCTAAAACTGTTAATTACAAACCAGGATTGCAGCAGGGAGTGGCAGAAACAGCACAGAGGGGCACAGGAGAACATAAGGAAGAGAATGGTATGCTTTTTATTGTAAGAATTTTAGAGTACAGATTCTCTTTAACAAGATTCTACATGAACATTCTTTCAATCAACAATATTGTTATATGCATATTAGAGGAGTCAGAGTCAAGAAATCGGAGTTTGTGGAATCAGAAACTGAGGAGTTGGGAGTTGGAGTTGGATGATTTTTGTACCGACTCCACAGCCCTGCCTGTTACTACAATTTCCAATCCATGTAACAAATGTGTTCATATACGTAAAAATATACGTCTTCTCATTCACATCAAAAACACATTCAGAATGAAAATGTTCAGGTTGTCCAAAATAATGCAGTATGCTGTGAACTAGCTTGGTTAGATTTAAAGTATTTCTGTATTGTGGTAAAGTGTGGAAAGACACTTGCATTGTGAATGGGCCCTGAGAAAATAAAGGCTGATTTTAATTGACTACTGCATTGGGCCTCTGTGATTCAAAATGATCATGCTAATAATCAAAAGCAGAAGATATAAACTTATGACCTTAAAAAAACTTCCTGCCTACTACAGACCTGACCTACTACTGGATAAATGGGTTAAGACTGAAATCTGCATTTTAAAATAGTATAAGGGTTCTGCAGTGACCCAATAAGCCATCCTCATGACTCGTTCCCCCTCCTCCACTTTTGTTCCCTGCCAGGTGTAGTTCTGTGTGACAGCGTGAAGTGGCTGTAGTCTCGGCGCTCAGTGGTGGGAGGGAGAGTAGCCCCAGGCCAGACTGCTTCATTACGGCAGATAGTTTGACAAGGCAGCCGTCAGCCACAACGCTCTGCATTGTGCTAGTGCCTTTCTCCTTGCTGACACGCATTCGCTTCTCTTTAGGAGACCTGTCTTGCTGTAGATTTTATGACTTTTCTTCTGGGCAAACAGATTCAGCCACCAGGCTCCAAATCGAATTACGCTGCTTCCCCCTCCCCACTTTACCCTTCCAACCTTGACGCTGATAAATCACCTATTCCACCTGCACAATGATGGGACTCTAAAGACCAGCTAACGAGAGAGAGCCTACAGCATTCTGCAGGGCACTCCTGCGGTGCTGATCAGAAATGGGGTCAGTGCTGGACACCTGGACTCCAAGAAGATGGGCTACTTCTCTGACAAGCTCACAGGGGTCTCTCCAAGAAATACAGTGACAGCGCAGTCTACTACACGATTACCATTTATATATAAAAATTCACTATAGTCCTACAGGCATTTCTGCCGGATAAAAAAAATGACATATCATTGCACGCTGTATTGCCAACAGTGCTTATAAGATAATTACAAGGCATTTGGGGCTGTCACCATTCCCACATTATTGCCAATAACATTCCATAAAAGATTATGCATGCACTATAATTTCCTTATACTATCTTTTCTCGACAACAGTAACAAAATAGAATGTAAGCCAGTAAAGTATGGCATAAAGTGGAACTCCAGGTAGACAGCTAAATGCAAAGTCAAAAAACATGGATATGAACACTATTTCCTGCCACATATTTGTAATACTGTCCAGGCAGATATTCATACATCAATGCCACACTGCACACCCTAGTCAGTGACCTTCAGTTATGGCTTGGTCAACTGTCCATTCCCCTATAAATACTTTAAGGGCAGTGAAGAAGCATCACTACTATGAGGTCATCCCTCTGCTTATTCCACTTGCCTTCAAAGAAACTCCTCTACATGTACAAGTGTACCCCAATGTAACGCTCTCCCTCTTAGCCGAGCTGAGCTTGGGGTATGTCGCGCAAGAGGATTTCTCAGGCCCTGGTGGGTCGATTTGCATAATTTGCTAGCTATGTGTAACTTCTGATCGCATCTGCTCACCGCCGATACCCGCCTGCCGCGCAGCCCCCCCCCCCCCAGACCCCTTGCGCAGCCTGGCCAATCAGTGCCAGGCAGCGCTGAGGGGTGGATCGGGACTCCCTCTGACGTCACGACGTCCATGACGTCATCCCGCCCCGTCGCCATGGCGACCGGGGAAGCCCAGCAGGAAATCCCGTTCTGAACGGGATTTCCTGCTTACTCTGAACGCCGAAGGCGATCGGAGTGGGTGAGGGGATGCCGCTGCGCAGCGGCTATCATGTAGCAAGCCCAGGGCTCGCTACATGATTTAAAAAATTAAAAAAAAAGTGCTGCGTCCCCTCCTGGGCTATGTAATTGTATCGCCCAGAAGGTTAATCAGTCTGCTAAGTTGCAAAAACATAAACTGCTGTTGTATTTCCCACTGCAGAATAAAGTGGCATGCCTCCTGCTTTAGTTAAAGAGGAACTCCAGTAAAAATAATGTAATAAAAAAAAGTGCTTCATTTTTACAATAATTATGTATAAATGATTTAGTCATTGTTTGCCCATTGAAAAAAAACTTTTAAATCCCTGATTTACATTCTGACATTTATTACATGGTGACATATTTACTGTTGGCAGGTGATGTAGCTGCTGCATGTTTTTTTGGCAGTTGGAAACAGCTGTAAACAGCTAGTTCCCACAATGCAGCAAGGTTCCCAGACAGGAAACTGCCAGGAGTATGTACTCAAGAGTTTCTTGTGGGAGGAAGAGGCCGGCCCGCTCATGAGGCGGGGTGAAACTTTTGCCTCAGGCGGCAAAGTTCTAGGGGCAGTATCCGCCCGTCCGTGGGTGCGGGGGGGGGGGGGGGGTGGAAGGGCGGCCGCCGAGCTGGAGGGGTAGCTGCTGTATTGTTCGAGGCCGGCGTTGCAGGAAGTGACGTCAGTGGAGCGCACGTTGGAATGAGAAAGAGGTGAGTGATCCCCCGCCCGTGCCTCTTACTGTCTGTCGGCTGCTTACTCTACATTTAAAGCTGGAGGGGAGCGCAGATCGGGGGACCCAGGCGAGGGAGGGGGGTCCGACCCCCCTCCCCACCGCTAGGCCAGCTACCCCTCCAGCTCGGCGGGGGGGGGGGCAATTTTTTCAAAATTTGCCTCAGGCGGCAAAAAGTCTAGGGCCGGCCCTGGGAGGAGTTTCACCTCAATTTCAGCCATACAGAGCCCCCTGATGGTCTGTTTGTGAAAAGAAATAGATTTCTCATGTAAAACAGGGTATCAGCTACTGATTGGGATAAAGTTCAATTCTTGGTCTCAGTTTCTCTTTACGGCCCGTACCCACCAGGAAATTTTCACAATGATTTTTCCGATGACTGGGGATTTTTTTGAGCATCGAACGTTTGTTTTACTGATTTTGCAATGTGGGTACATGCGTGCAACTCCACAAAGAGCATATTAAGGCGTGCAGCAATAATGACCGCCACACCAGATCAGATCTTTACGATCACCGACAACTTCCGTTCAAAGTACTGTGATCGCATTACCTGCAGTTCCCACCCTTCGTGTGCCATTGCGTGTTCCCACGGGTGGGAAGATAGAACGAGGACTTTTGTTCGCCGATCCATCTTCAGGTGAGGTTTACTCCTTCCTCTCACCAACAGAAACTTCTTGGCATGGTCTATACACCACTGAAAACCGTTGATCCAAAAGATTGTTTCAGGTGACAGATAGCTTGCAGGACTTGTGTAGAAGCCACAGTATAACCACAGTTGCATTGCATTATGGATTCCTGAAAACAATGTGTTCTGTTCTTAGGGAAAAAAGTAAGCAATTAAAATCTGTCAGAACCGACAGGTTTTGGACTAGTCCATCTCCTCATGGGGGATTCTCAGGGGTTTCTTTGTTTTTAAAAGCATTTTCTGAATGGCAGTTGTGAAGGCTAACTAACAAAATAGTGTGCAAGCATGTAGGGAGGCTCGCAACTTCTATTTTGGCAGTTAAACTGCCATTCAGGAAATGCTATTAAAAACCAAACAAAAATCCAGAGGATCTCCCATGAGGAGATGGATTAGTTCAAAATCTGTCAGTTCTGTCAGATTTTAACTACTTCCCTTTTTCGCTGTAGTGATTTATTAAGCTAAGTTCAGAGTTGGAGATGTATTGCATTCCCTATAACAGCAGGGATGCAAAGCAACGGGAAAGAAACAGTGCTAGTGAAGCATACAGTCAATGAAACATATACTCCACTGTACTGTTAACATGCGCATTTTGTGGTCATGCACTATATATGGGCGGAGTTTGGACGCACGCACGCAACGAGGTAATCTATCATACCCGGCTGGCGGACGCACTGGAGTCTTGGTGGAGTAAGGCCCCTTTCCCACTTAATCAGTTGGTGTGCGTTAGTATGCATTAGTGTGCGTTAGTACGTGTTTTTCCATAGCAGTGCATTGGGAAGAAGATTTCAGTTAAAACGCGTTAAGTGTAAAAGAGGCCATAGGAAAACATCGGCATTACTTTAAAAATCAGTTTTCTTTCAGTTATAACTGAGAGCAACTGATTAAGTGTAAAAGGGCCCTAAGAGTACATATGTGACATGCTTATGAACAAGGCATTTTATTGGAGGCAATGGCTGCCAGTGACTACGCCCACTAACAAGCTTACTGCGGGTAAGCGGCCACTCTATGGGGAGCTGTCGGTGCTCTCTCCATTTGTGGTTGGGCATTATCACTATTCCTGGAGACGTGTGAAGTTGCACCAAGGGTGTTAGATATCAACGTTACGCCCTATGTTTGCGATCTCTTTCTGCTTCTATTACATGTCATACTGTTGGATCCTGAGGATTTGAAGCGCAGCAGCACTGAGGACAATGCACTATATTCAGTGTGTTACTATGCCGCACACTATTTAATGCCGCTACGCAGCCACTGCCCTGTGAAAGTCACATAGGTGATGCATTGCAGTATGCCTAGTTTTAAAGTGGCCATTATGGCACAATGAACGACTGCGAACGAAGCCTAATATTTGGATTTTTATTTGTATTAACACTTTATCCTCTTTCATGTACTTAAAGGGAACCTTAACTGGTGGGGAAAAAAAAAATCACTTACCTGGGGGCTTTCCCGAGCCTCCTGCAGCCGTCCTGTGCCCGCGCCGGTCCTTCGGTGCCCTCCGGTCTCCCTCCACGGCTAAGTTTCGTTTTCGGACGACTGCCAGTCGTCCTCGGGCAAAGCGTCCTCTTCTTCCGCATTCCCCGTCGTAAAGAGCCATAAAGCGCGTCCGCATTTCCCCACCAGTTAAGGTTCCCTTTAATTGTCAAACCAGAACAGTAGTTACAATGACTTTTCCAATGGTGCCATAGGAACAAAAAATTTGTAACTGCAATATTAAAGGGAACCTGAAGTGAGGAAAATTACTTAAAAGAAACACATGATGGAGCTGCAAATGAATATTACATACTAACCTCACCGTAAGTTCCTCTCAGAAGCTCACCATTTTCTTCTTACAGTGATCCCTTCCAGTTCTGACAATATTTTGTCAGAACTGAAATATACCAGTTGCTGTCAGTTATATATCAGCAGCTGTCAGTTACTACTGAATGTGCAATGTAAAGTCCATGTTTCCCTATGGCTCAATTGGGTGATATTACAGTTTAACAGTGTGCTGACCAGGAAGCTGTTATGGGGTAATGGCCATTTTAAAAATGGAGGATAGAGAATTCCATTGATCACAGTGGACAAATGGGATGCAGGAGAGTAGAAAGAGATTGAGGAATAGACTATACAGGAGGTAAGTATGACCTGTATATGGTGATTTTGACTTTTTATTTTCAGTTCAGGTTCCCTTTAAGTTGTCATGACCAAGGTAAGTAAATGATAGAACCAGTGCACATAAATAAATACACCAAAAGAGACATTAGCAACAAATGGAAGATAAATAAAGAGCAGTAAAATTGCCTATCAAACTCAACAACAACAATACATGTCTAAAGCATGTTTCTCCTACAGGACCCAAAGCACAACTCCCAGAACAAAAATATTATAAACAGCACAGGAGGATGCAGTTACAGCACAGAGTGAGCAGTGTATGCAACCATCATAGAAACAAAACTAATGACAGGTTTGATTATTCACACGGGTGGATGTGTTTGGCAACTGTATGCCTTTCAGGAACCCCATGGTTCAAACCTGATGCATGCAACGTTTGATGAGTGGTCAAATTCCAGCCTACGTTTAGCACCAATGAAATGGATACTGTGTCCAACTGCAAAGTGTGTTGCTAGGATCCCCGAAGATTTGGGGCAACTATGAGCACCAATAGAAGAGAAATTGCGCGGTGGCAGAAAAACTGGGTATGGTTGTGAAAGCTTCAGGGTATAGCCAAATAATGTATGTGAACCTGGAAGCAGGGGTGTAGTTACAAATCTCTCCCAAGCAAAAGATTGAATAAAAGCCTCCTTTCCTGTTTGTCTAGTATTGCAATAAACTTTTGAAAAATTAAATGGAGTTTGCTGCATTTCTGATCTACAGGAAAGGTAAGCCACCCATACTTCACCTTTTTAACTTATTTAGGACTGGCAGGCTTTGGCCTCTTAAGCAACAGAGCCTTTTTTCATTCCATTGTTTGTGATCACTGTGATTGGCTCTTTTAAGCCTCATCTACACGGGTAGATGAGGCTGCGATCCGGCGGCTCGATTAGCCGTCGGATCACCTCTTCCGCTTCCCCGCGCATGCCCGCCGCGTCCCCGCTCGCCGTGCGTGCGGCGCATTCGATTCCACGCTCGTCCCCGCTTATCTTCCGCTCGATTCCCTGCCATTTTCCCCTCGTGGGGAGTGAGCAGGGAATCGGCGGAAGCAAGATCCGTCCTGTCGGATCTTATCAATCGAGCCGCATCAGCGGCTCGATTAATAAGGAACATCGCGGCCGCATCTACGCGTGTAGATGCGGCTTTATGCCTAGTACACAACATACAATTTTCTGTAAGATTTTTCTGTTAGATTCTCTAAGATTTTTTGTAATTAAATTATTTAGATTATTTTCTGTAAAGTACTGGTAGAGACTGGTCATTATCTCCGGTGCATTGTCTTCTGTTTATCTCCTGCTGAGTAGAACAATGCCTAATTAGATAGATTGTTAGATAGATAATTTCCAACATAAGACAACTGAAGCAAGAGCGATATAGAGGCTGCCATATTTAGTTCATTTTAAACAATGCAGATAACCTGCTATCCTCCTGATCCTCTGCCTCTAAAGGTGGCCATACACTGGTCGATTTGCCATCAGATCGACCAACAGATAGATCCCTCTCTGATCGAATCTGATCAGAGAGGGATTCGTATGGCTGCCTTTACTGCAAACAGATTGTGAATCGATTTCAGCATGAAATCGATTCACCATCCGTGGAGCCGCCGCTGCCCCCCCCGCCAGCTATACATTACCTGCTCCGGCCGGCGCGAGTCCCCTGGTCTCCGCTGTCTCTTCTCCGGTCTGGGCTCCTCCAGCTTCACTTTACTTCCTGCCGGGGGAAGTTTAAACAGTAGAGGGCACTCTGCTGTTTAAACTCCCTGCTGGGACAGGAAGAAGTGAGGCCTGCTGGACTCGGAGCCCAGCGCGGAGATGAACCAGCGGTGACCAGGGGACTCGTGCCGGCGGAACAGGTAATGTATTGCCGCTGTATTGCGTCGGTCATTCGAACGCTTACCAAACACACAAAGGGAAATACTCACTTCCCAAACAGTTCTCTGCTGCTTATATAAAGCCTGCAGGCTGCTTATAAGCCAATAAGAAGTGCACACACACGTTACACCTAGTCTACAGTAATCAATTAAGCAGAGGCTGAGAAAATTCAGCCAGTCGTTGGAGAGGGCTTCAGTTGCATATAGACAATGGCTATATGGCCAGCAGGGGGCAGCCAAGCCCTGGAGCTGCCACCCCCAGGAGCCTGTCCCCAACTGCTCTGAAACTTACCAAACACACAAAGGGAAATACTCACTTCCCAAACAGTTCTCTGCTGCTTATATAAAGCTGCCATCGACGCACTCTCGACCCGCTGGCAATCGAGCGAGATCTTCCGCATGGACAGGGACGGGAATCAACGGGAACTTTCGATTCCGAATGGAAATCGATCGTTCGGTCAACGTTTGCACAACGATTTCACAGCCGATTCGATCACAGTGATCGAATCGGCTGTGTATCGGCGGGAAAAATCGGTACTGTAAGTGTATGGGCCCCTTAATACTTTTGGCCATAGATACTGGACGATCAGATCAGGCGTTTGACATTATTGTAACATCTGACAAGATTAGCTGCATGCTTGTTTTTGGTGATATTCAAACACTACTGCATACAAATAGATCAGCAGGGCTGCCAGGCAAAAAAGAAATTAATATGGCAGCTTCCATATACCTCTCATTTCAGCTGTCCTTTAAAGTAAACTTGAAAGGGGAAAAAGGTCCCAATTTCGGTACTTGGTAAGGGGTGCCTTTGGATCGTCCAGAGGCTTGCCCCGTCACCCTCCTCCTCACCATTCCAGCGCTGAGACCTCTGCAAGCCTGTTAACAACGCCTTGTCAACGGAGCTCACCCACACTGCATGCGCAGACAGCTTGCGTCTGCGCACTAAAAGAGAGGGAAGCTTGAGCAGCAGATCCATGCTATGGCACAGGTGCAAGCTGTCTGCGCAGTGTAAGAGAGCTCATTGGAACTTTGGGGGTCCCAGCACTGGAACAGAGGGACAGAGAGTGATGGGGGAAGATTCTGGAGGATCCAGAGGCTTCCCTCTATCGAAGGAAAGTATCTAAATGTTCCCCTTTAGATTTAGCTTTCCCCTTTAGATTCTCCCAGATTTACTTTAGTGGGTGTAAAATAAATGTATTTTACAATACCTGGTCAACTGCCCATTTCTGCAACACAGACTTTCACAGCTGTAAGCTGCAATATTATGAAAAGCTTAGGCTATGCCCAGTCCATCTACAACTGAAGAGCGTGATGATGGCGAGCCAAACACCAGCCACTGTCCCCTCCCACACAACATCCTGTGAAGTAATTTACCTACTGCAAGTTACATTAAAGTACCAACGACTGTAGGAGCCTCCTAAGACAAAATGGTATAATTTGCACACTTTGCTTTCACACTTACTGCTGCAATTTCTGGCCGTAATTTTCTGCATTTGGGGGCATTTGTAATTCTGTGTTTTGCTATTTATTTTTTTTTGCTCCAAATCTTTTGTTCGTGGGCATGTTTTATGCAAATTTTCGGAACGTGATTACGCCTACATACCAATGAAGTTAATTTACATGAAAATGTATCCAATTAGCTTCGAAATTCGCATGCGTTTTTTGGCATGGCTAAAAATTCACATAAAACTCCCCCACAACAATGCAATTCAAATGCGATCCCACTGGATTGGATTAAATGTGCGGAAAAATATGCAGATCGTGTGCAAATTCTGCATGAAAGAGGTCTAAAAGCTCTGTTATACATCTGCAGTTTCCTGATACAGGACACAGTGCATGCCCTCATATTTTAACTGTATTACTGTAACACCCTTCTCTATGACCTAGAAATAAAGCAATTGGCACCACTCCAGCCAGTGACATTGTTAGCCTAATTGATTCAGGCACATGTTTCAAATTACTGTCAAAATGTCCTGAATCTCAGTGGTAGGACCACACTGGGACATATTTGCCAGCTTTTAAAATGACTGTGACTACCTCTGTCTGTGATTAAGCTGTAAGTATCGCCTCGAGAACAGGCCAGGGAAAAAAGGGGAGGGAACCAATATAGTCAATTTTGCACAATGCATCCAAAGGACTAAGTACTCTCATTGAAATTAGTGATTAGGTTGGCAGCACCACATCAGCTGAATTTATGGTATCTTTATAGTCCTGGGTTGGTCCACAAGTTGGAGGTTCACTGCAGTAAGAGGAAAGAAGGCCAAACTGAAGGCTGCAAGACATGAGTTAACCTTTTTTTTGTTTGTTGAGTATGTTATCCAATTTTTGCAGGCGCCATTGAATACTAAACACCTGAGGGACATGCTGTACTATTTTTGGGAATGTGCTACCTAAATGTTTTCTTGGGACCTTGCTGGCTGATGAATATTGAGGGACATACTCTATAAACATGTTATGTGGGGAGCATGCCACCCAATGGTTGTTTGGAGGATATGTTAACTATATATGGTATTTGGTAGATCATACTATTAAAATGTTCTCTGGGGTATAGTTCTACTTAATCACGTTACTTTTGGGGACATGCCTGCTTAGTTATGTTATTTTTGGTAAATACCGATCTCAGAGTTCTATAAGTAATTATCGCGGAAACAGTACCCTAATATATTATTACATTTGATATGTGGGTTTGTATGGTGGTTAGTGACTTATTTTTTTGCTTTTAGCTGGAAGAAGTGATAAAGTCTCTGAGAAACCAGACTGGTCAAGTTACTGATGCATTTGAACCGATGCAATTAGACAACACTGTCCGACTAAAGGGGCCCATACACTGGTCAATTTCAGCCAACGATTGATCGATCGATTCTATGGAATCGATCGATCAGAAATCAATCATTTCAAATCTATCAATCGCTCGGTGACCGATTTCGATGGATTTGATCTATCTGACAGGATGGAAGATCTAGGATGATCTGCTGCTGGCAGCAGATCCATGTCTCATATAGTTGCATTGGATCTAACAATCCAATAATGCATTTAGATAGATTTCCAATACATTTCATTCTGAAATCTATTGGAAATTTGTTCCTAGTGTGTCTCAAACATCAGATTCAACTTGACAGGCATCTGACAGAAATCTGTTGGTCAAATCTGCTGCAAATCTATAAGTGTATGGCCACCTTAACCTATTTTGGTTCCTGGACGTAGAAACTACGTCCAGGAACCATGCGCGCTACCGCGTGCTCCCGCGGCCGATCGCGCACGTGCACGCGCACTCCCGGCCGCGGATTCGGTAGCCACGGAATCAATGTATCGGGCTATGGTGCCCGATCACTGATTCCTCTCCCCCGCTGAAAAAGCGACAGCTTCTCTCGGAAGCTGTGCTTTTTCTGGCCGTTGCCTCCCCCCCGCGTCACTCTAAGCGTGTGTTACGCTTAGAGTGACGTCATGTAAACAAACTCATGGCCGCCATCTTGTGGCCAAAAAGTAAAACTACAACTAAAAGTAAAAAAAATTAAAAACAACACACAATTACATTATAAAACTATAGTTTACATCCCACCCTCCCAAAAATACCCAAATAAAATGTTTAATATAAAAAAAAAAAAAACCCATTACAATAAAAAAAAAAAACATGTAAATATTTACCTAAGGGTCTAAACTTTTTAAATATCAATGTAAAGATGAAATATTTCTATATTTTTTTTATTTTAAACTTGTAAATAGTGATAGATGCAAAACAGAAAAAATACACCTTTATTTCCAAATAAAATATTGTCACCATACATTGTGATAGGGACATAATTTTAATGGTGTAATAACCGGGACATATGGGCAAATACAATACGTGAGTTTTAATTATGGAGGCATGTATTATTTTAAAACTATAATGGCTGAAAACTGAGAAATAATGATTTTTTCCGTTTTTTTCTTATTCTTCCTGTTAAAATGCATTTACAGTAAAGTGGCTCTTAGCAAAATGTACCCCCCAAAGAAAGCCTAATTGGTGGCGGAAAAAACAAGATATAGATCAGTTCATTGTGATAAGTAGTGATAAAGTTATAGGCTAATGAATGGGAGGTGAACCTTTCTCAAGTGAAAACGACGGAACGCGAATGGGTTAACTGGACATTTTCCTGACATGCTCCCCCCCCCCCCCCCCCCAAAAAAAAATGAAGCTAAACAAAATCCCTAAAAAAGATGCTGAGTGTGTGCCAAAAAAAAGAGGCAGAATGACAGCAGATATTACTGCTCAAGTGCCCCTTCACAACCGGTACTCAGCGTTGTCTGCTTCTTTGAGGCTTCCATCTGGTCTCCCTATGACCTGAATTGCACCGCTGCAGTCCATCATGAATGCAGCAGCCAGAATTATCCCCTCCTCCCATTGCTCCACCATGGCGACTCCCCTCTGTGAATCCCTACACTGGCTTCCTATCCAGTCCAGAATCAGATTCAAGATACTGTGTCTGGCCTACAAATCTGTCCACAAAACTTGCAAGACCTACTCAGAGCTAAAGACCTAACCGGTCACTCCGCTCCTCCAATGAGCTTTGCCTGACTGCTACCTGCATCACCCAGTCCCATGCATGCCTCCAGGACTTCTCAAGAGCTGCTCCAACACTATGGAACTCCCTACCACCTCCCATTAGAGTTGCCTCCTCTTTTAACATCTTCAAGAAGGCCCTCAAATGAACCTTTTCATTCTGGCCTATCCCCCCTCACTGGTGCTCTAAACCAGCCTTTTTCTGATGTCCAATCTCTTCTGGGGCTATGCAAACAAACAAGGCCCTTTAAAAATGAGTGCAAAAATATAGTGCACCTCGAGTATAATAAATTGTTGCACCAAGAGTTTGTTACTAAGTTAGACATATATTGTATCATCTGGTGTGTCCCCAAAAAGCTATCTAATTACGCATATGGTATATCATTTTCACCGTGACTAGCGAGCGAATAGAATTTTGGGGTGTTTAAGAGCTGAGGCCTATGTCATGTGAAATTTTTTTAGTGACAAAGTGAAAAAAAAAACAGTAAAAAAATACAAATTTCAAAGTTATGGTCTAAATTCAGGAAAATTGCATATGTCCAAATGTTACAAAATAGCAATATCTGAGTAGGCCTGGGTCTCTAGTTTTCAGAATGGTAACATTTATGACATGTATCAAAATGTATTGACACTCCGGAGGCTTTGCTAATAAACAAATGACTGTTACATTTGGTGAAAAAAGGGCATTGAAAAAGCCATTGGTGCTATTCATGGTTAACAGTCTGCTGTGTGCCCAAAAAGCGATCTGATGATGCATACATTGTATCATTTTCACCATGACAAGCGAGAGAATAGAATTTGGCAAATTGAATCAAAAGCAATAAAATGTTACTTTTCATATACACTGTACCAAAATAAAACACTTGTTAAAAAAACAAAAGTAACAGAATTGAAAAGAGAATACACAGATTGTCTTAGGGACTTATGTACGCCATGGGGGTGTATTACTGTTATTTGTGCAAATAAGGGCTTGTAATCATTGGTAGCATACAATGAGAAAACAAGAAAAAATACACTTTTATTTCCAAATAATATATTGTCACCATACTTTGTACTAGGGACTAGAGGCCTGCGCGGGTCTAATTTTAGACCCGCACCCGACCTACACGCCCGCTACCCGCACCCGATCCACAACCCGCTTTTCTGGTGAATCTGGTACTCGCACCCGCAGACACAGATACATTTCAAGAATGTCCTGTTGGCCCTTTCAACAAGGTAAAAATAATCATAGTTAGATGCTCCTGGTTGGGGAGTGGGACAGGGTTTCCTGAACATCACAGACAAGATTGTGCTACAAACTGCATGGGACAATAAAGAATTTTCAAAAGTCTAATGCCAGCTGAACTTTCCTTTATAGTGGACATTTTCTTCTATTGGAGAAATGCAGATCTTGGCAAGCACTAATTCCATTGTTACCTGAGTGTTCTTCATTTTGATACAGTCAGCCTTGAGACATTGCATTAATAAGGAAAGTGAGGCCAAGCATTGTTTAGCAACTTTGAGAAAAGCAAACTAAGGACATGTGTGGCTTTTAATATTGTTAAGACCAAGGCGGCAGCTGGCGGTTGGCAAAGGGTTGTATTAAGGGCAGTCAAATGCGGTCTTCCAGGATGCTTTTCAACCAGTCTGCCACCTCGCTATTGAACTATTAATCTGGCATGCCTGCTCCTCCCTGTCCTTTCTTATGGGCAATGTCACAGAGAGACACGGTCAATTTAATTTACAGGATTGCTTCAACTAGCAAGAACTATTGTAGAAATATACATTTTTAGTATTAATCAAAGGGGATTTCTTGCTGATATGAATCAAGTAGTAATCTCCACACCCCTAAAATGCTATTATAAATGTAAAGGAACTGTCATGTTGCACTTCACATGGGCCATTCTTTAAATCTTTCAGCCCTGAAGTTGTCACTTTTAAGGTGGCCACACACCATACAATTTTTACATTTCTTTTCTATTCAAAATTTACAATCAGTTTTTTTCTGATTGATTGTAACATTTAAAAAATCTGATCAAAAGTA
Source organism: Hyperolius riggenbachi (assembly GCF_040937935.1). NCBI lineage: Eukaryota > Metazoa > Chordata > Amphibia > Anura > Hyperoliidae > Hyperolius > Hyperolius riggenbachi. The sequence continues at coordinate 254,694,832 of NC_090651.1, read as the reverse complement.
CCACAAGTGATTATTTTTTACCCAATTATTAATAAAAAATATATATAGTTAACTGACAATTTCCTAATGTAGAAACGCAAGCAATTTTTCCAATATACCACAAACCACAAAATCTTGCAAAAAATTGATCAGAAATTTCTGCCACTACTGACCCAAAAGAAATTGAGAGGAAAAAAAACTAAAGGTAATCCTTTCAGAATTTTCATTCATATTTAAAAAAAAAAAAAAGATTTTTCTATAGAAAGTATCATTTTTATGGAACTGCTGTAAAATTGGATTATTTTATTGTATGGTGTGTGGCCACCTTTACTCTGTAATAAGATACTTGCTAGCATGTACAAAAGGTCTTGAAACAAGAAAGAGATAACATGGGCTGTCTGCACTCGCAATGTTAAATAAAAGACGGTATCTGAAGCATTCTGTGTTGATATACTGGTTCACCCTACAGGGCTAGGCCACTGCAGTAATGGCTGACTTTCCTCGACTTTACCACATATTTGGATGTTTGCCTCTAAATATATCTCTGCTTCATAACTTTGAAAAGGCATACACAGAAAATCAAACACACTGATCTCCACACCCCAAGCCATAACAATAAATAAGCATGCTCAGAAGAGCTGCATGGGTTTGTGCTCTGTTTTGTCAGCTGTATCTAGGTGGTTGTCAGATGGTGTCCTTGGATACCTGTATGCACACTTACTTGTTCCTACACCCATTGAATGGTTCTAGCATTACTGGCAACATTTTTCTTGCAAAGTTTATTCAGTTATTCCTTATGACATCTCTGCTGATGGTTGTGTCCAGTTAGTTATGTGGTACTCTTAGCCTCTGTTCATACTTTTGACCCGCTGTGAACCAGTGCTCTGGTTCCTGCTGTTTTCCTTGTTGTCAGCTTTCCCCACTGGACAGAGAATGTAATCTGCAAACATGGCTCCCAGCCAAATGAAAATATTTTTGTACATTTCTTAGAATGAACCGAGGGCTGCAAAACAGAATTGCCACCTTAAAGAGGAACTGTCGCAAAAATCTTAAAATTTAAAACACATACAAATAAGTTCATTTAAAGTAAAATGAGCCATAAATTACTTTTCTCCTATGTTGCTGTCACTTACAGTAAGTATTAGAAATCTGACATTACTAACAGATTTTGGGCTAGTCCATCTCTCCATAGAGGATTCTCAGCATAGCCTTTATTCTCTAAAGACTATCCATGAAAAGGAATCATACAAAGATGCTGGCCAGCCTCCCTGCTCGCTGCACACTATTTTGGCAGTTGGACGGAACAACTGCTATTTACTAAGTGCTTTTAAAAATAAAGTAAACTTAGAACCCGCATGAGAAGATGGGTTAGTCCAAAATCTGTCGGTAAATGTCAGATTTCTACTACTGTAATTGACAGCAACATAGGAGAAAAGAAATGTATGGCTCATTTTACTCTGGAAGAAACATGCTTCTTATTTGTATATGTTTACATGTATTAAAAATTTTAAGATTTGGTCCTTTAACCACTTGCCGACCGCCCACAGCCGATGGGTGGCGGCAAGGGCTGGGCCAAAACGACCGTAATACACCCATCGGCGGCGGCGGCGGGCGTGGTTATGCAGCGATCGCATCACACGCCCACCTGGCGCAGTAACCCGCCGGCCGTTCGGAAGCGCCGGTGGGTTATTAGCTGCTCGATCACCGCTACAAAGTGTATTATACAGGCTGCCTCCTGCCTTGGTGATCGAGGGACCACCAGGGCAGGCTGCAGCCACCCAGGTAAGCACCCAAGCACACGGATCTGCCCCCCCCTTCCCTCTGATCGCCCACAGCACCCCTCAGACCCCCCCCCCTGCCCACCCCTCAGACCCCTGTTTGCACCCAATCACCCCCCTAATCATCCATCAATCACTCCCTGTCACTATCTATCAACACTATTTTTTTGATTAGGTCCTAAACTGCCCCCTGGGGGCTCCTGATCACCCCCCCCCACACTCTAAGATCCTCCCCAGACCCCCCCCCCCCCCCGTGTACTGTATACATCTATCCTCCCCTGTAATCACCGGTCAATCACCTGTCAATCACCTGTCAATCACCCCCTGCCACTGCCACCCATCAGATCAGACCCTAAACCTGCCTCTTACGGGCATCTGATCACCCACCCACACCATCAGATCACCCGCAGACCCACCCTCAGATCATCTCCTAAGTACATTGTTTACATCTGTTCTGCCATCTAATCACCCACTGATCACTCATCAATCACCCCCTGTCACTGCTACCCATCAGATCAGACCCCTATCTGCGCCTAGGGCACCCAATCACCCGCCCACACCCTCAGAACGCCCTCAGGACCCCCCCAGACCCCCCCCCCCCCGTGTACTGTATACATCTATTCTTCCCTGTAATCACCTGTCAATCACCCATCAAACACCCCCTGTCACTGCCACCCATCAGATCAGATCCTAACCTGCCTCTTACGGGCATCTGATCACCACACCATCAGATCGCCCACAAACCCACCCTCAGATCACCTCCAAAGTGCATTGTTTACATCTATTCTGCCATCTAATCACCCACTGATCACCCACTAATCACCCATCAATCCCCTCTGTCACCACCTGTCTCTGCTACCCATCAGATCAGACCCTCATCCGCACCTTGGGCACCCAATTACCCACCCACACCCTCAGACCCCAGCCCTGATCACCTCGCCAGTGCATTGCTTGCATCTATTCCCCCCTCTAATCACACCTTGAGACACCCATCAATCACCTCCTGTCACTATCTGTCACCCCCTAGCACACTTACCCATCAGATCAGGCCCTAATTTGCCCCGTGTGGGCTCCTGATCACTCGGCCAAACCCTCAGATCCCCCTCGGACCCCCTTCCGATCACCTCCCCAGCGCATTGATTGCATCTATTTTCCCCTCTAATCACCCCCTGAGACACCCATCAATCACCTCCTGTCAGCCCCCTAGCACTCCTATCCATCAGATCAGGCCCTAATCTGCCCCCTGCTGGCTTCTGATCACCCAGCCAAACCCTCACCCGCCCCACCGCAGTGACAGAATTTTTTTCCCTGATCACTGCTGGTCTCTACGACTTAATTGTGGCTGAGACCAACCATTATGCCACACAATACGCAACCGCCAATCCAAGAAGCTACCATGCCCAGCCTTTTCGGTGGAAACCACTCCAAGTTTACGAACGTAACATTTTTTGGGGCCTTCTCCTTAACATGGGTCTAGTCAAAAAGAATGTATTGCGGTCTTATTGGTCTGCTTGCTAATGACTAAATAGAGTGCACCTGTGTGTAATCTAATGTCAGTACAAATACAGCTGCTCTGTGAGGGCCTCAGATGTTTTCTAAGAGAATATTGGGAGCAACAACACCGTGAAGTCCAAAGAACACACAAGACAGGTCCAAGACAGGTCAGGGATCAAGTTATTGAGAAATTTAAAGCAGGCTTAGGCTACAAAAAGATTTCCAAAGCCTTGAACATCCCAAGGAGCACTGTTCAAGCGATCATTCAGAAATGGAAGGAGTATGGCACAACTGTAAACCTACCAAGACAAGGCCATCCACCTAAACTCACAGGCCGAACAAGGAGAGCGCTGATCAGAAATGCAGTCAAGAGGCCCATGGTGACTCTGGACGAGCTGCAGAGATCTACAGCTCAGGTGGGAGACTCTGTCCATAGGACAACTATTAGTCATGCACTGTACAAAGTTGGCCTTTATGGAAGAGTGGCAAGAAGAAAGACATTGTTAACAGAAAACATAAGAAGTCCCGTTTGCAGTTTGCCACAAGCCATGTGGGGGACACAGCAACCATGTGGAAGAAGGTGCTCTGGTCAGATGAGACCAAAATGGAACTTTTTGGCCAAAATGCAAAACGCTATGTGTGGCAGAAAACTAACACTGCACATCACTCTGAACACACCATCCCCACTGTCAAATATGGTGGTGGCAGCATCATGCTCGGGGGGTGCATCTCTTCAGCAGGGACAGGGAAGCTGGTCAGAGTTGATGGGAAGATGGATGGAGCCAAATACAGGGCAAACTTGGAAGAAAACCTCTTGGAGACTGCAAAAGACTTCAGACTCGGGCGCAGGTTCACCTTCCAGCAGGACAATGACCCTAAACATAAAGCCAGGGCAACAATGGAATGGTTTAAAACAAAACATATCCATGTGTTAGAATGCTCCAGTCAAAGTCCAGATCTAAATCCAATCGAGAATCTGTGGCAAGATCTGAAAACTGCTGTTCACAAACGCTGTCCATCTAATCTGACTGAGCTGGAGCTGTTTTGCAAAGAAGAATGGGCAAGGATTTCAGTCTCTAGATGTGCAAAGCTGGTAGAGACATACCCTAAAATACTGGCAGCTGTAATTGCAGCAAAAGGTGGTTCTACAAAGTATTGACTCAGGGGGCTGAGTAATTACGCACACCCCACTTTGCAGTTATTGATTTGTAAATAATATTTGGAATGATGTATGATTTTCAATCCACTTCTCACATGTACACCACTTTGTATTGGTCTTTCATGTGGAATTCCAATAAAATTGATGCATGTTTGTGGCAGTAATGTGACAAAATGTGGAAAACTTCAAGGGGGCCGAATACTTTTTCAACCCACTGTACACTGAATGTTTTTTTTGTTTTTTTTTTTTATCAAAGACATGTAGCACAATACATTTGGACAAAAATGTATACAGAAATTTTACTTTAGTTGACAAATTGCAACACAGAAAGTAAAAAAAATCATTTTTTGACAAAATTCATGTCTTTTTTGATGAATATAATAAAAACTAAAAATCGCTGCAGCAATCAAACAGCACCAAAAGAAAGCTGTATTAGTGACAAGAAAAGGAGGGAAAATTCATTTAGATAGTAGGGTGTATGACCGAGCAATAAATTGTTAAAGCTGTAGTGGTCTGAATGGAAAAAAAGGCTCTGGTCCTTAACCACTTCGGGATCGGCCCCCCCTTAAGGACCAGGGCATTTTGCGGTGGAGGGGGGTGCGCGTGTTTGGGGGGGGGTCGGGCGGCCGGATCCCGTCTGTGGTGTTCTGGGCTCTGTGTCCCCCATGGAGGCAGGTGTCCCCCCTGTAGCTGGAAGCCATCACTCACCTTCCAGGCTCCAGCGATGAGCCGCAGAAGCCACCTCTTCTCCAGCCGGCATCTCGGCTCCAAATGACGCTCAGGTCGGGTCGCGGCTTGATGACGTCATCACGTCAGACGGAGCAGAGATGCCGGCCAGAGCGGAGGGGGGTGCCAATCGTCGCTGGAACAGCAGGGAGGTTAGTGGATCCTCTTCTTTTCTCCCCTGCCGCCGCCGCCGCTATCAAAGTGATCACTACGATCCGACGGTGATCGTAGTGATCACGTGATCAGCAGCCATATGCGATAGCTGCTGATCACTGAGGGGAGATGCCAGCTGTCATATGACAACTTAATCTCCCCTCTCGGGTGCACACGATCGTGTCGGGAGCGGTTCTTTAGCGCGGACGTTGAATCAACGTCCGGTCAGAACGGTACCACCACCTGCCGGACGTTGATTCAACCTACGGCGGTCCCCAATAGGTTAAGGGGCGAAAAGACTGTGGTCCTCAAGTGGTTAAAGCATAAGATTTAAGTCACTTATCTAATTTTAAGTCCATTGCCAAAAGCACAATACATTGCTTCCTGGGTGTGTGTGGTGATCCCCACTCTCTCAATGTGACGTTAAGTCGCTCAACATGTCTGGTTACTGTATATGAGTGCAAGTTAGAGTTTCAAAATGGCTCTAGAAGATTTTGGTACTGTGATTTTAAGGAACTGAATTAACTAGGCTCCTGTCAAAGCCAAAGCCTTCAGTATTCAATTGTTTCTCATGTTTTTTTCATGACTGTTGCTTTATGCCTGGTATACACAATGCAATTTTTCATCAGATTGATGGTTGACTATCCGATATGATTTTTGACCGTTTTTCCGATCGGAAATCAGATTCGACCTGTTGGAAATAAACAATTTGACTGCCAAGCTGATGGAAAATTGTACTGTTTTTACCAGGCATAAAAGAGATGGCCAATGAAATGCAAATAATTCCTAGTTGCTTGCACATTAAGGCCTGTTTTACACCTGGCCAATGCGTTGTGGTGAAATGCTCCGCTCCATCGTATCGCAAAAAACTTCATTCCCATGACCCTGCGGCAGAGTGTGGCAACAGGGTGGCAAATGCATAGTGCTCCCCCCCCCCCCCCCCACCTGCACATCCTTCACCGTGTGACATACTCCCTGCTGGACAGAAAGTATGTAACTGGGATTACTAGGTTCCCCGTCATATTTGTGTCGCCAACAAATTTAAAATCCCTGCACTGTTCATTGACTTACACACATTCCGTCGCATTCCGTTGCTGCAGTAACGTGCTGTTGATTTTGCAGCGGTTTGGGCCCCATTGCCTTACAGTGTTGTTGCCTGCAGCAAAACAGGGTAACCCAATGCAGGTGTAAAAGAGGCTTTAATGCAAATGGTAGGCAGCTTAGAATTGGGCAAATAAGAATTGTATGTGGGAGAGCTGGCAGGCACTCGGGTTATGCTGTATTCAAGCAGACAGGTTGAAAAGACACCCAGGTAAACTATGTGCTTAAAGGGAAGGTCCAAGCAAAAAAAAAAAATGAGTTTCACTTACCTGGGGCTTCTACCAGCCCCATGTAGCCATCCTGTGCCCTCGTAGTCAATCACTGCTGCTCCAGTCCCCCGCTGGCAGCTTTCTGACCTCGGAGGTCAGGGCCAAATTGCGTACATTTTTACACATTCCCGCTAGTGCAGGGACATTAACACATACATTTTTACCCGTTAGTGGTGCAACGCGTACATTTTTGTTCCTGCACTAGCTGGAATGCGTAAAAATGTATGCAATTTGGCCCTGACCTCCGAGGTCAGAAAGCTGCCAGCGGGGGACTGGAGCAGCAGTGAGTGACTACGAGGGCACAGGATGGCTGCATGGGGCTGGTAGAAGCCACAGGTAAGTGAAACTCATTTTTTTTTTTTGCTTGGACCTTCCCTTTAAGACTGAGAGGCAAAGTCTATGCAAAAAAATTAGAGGAAGCATGAAAAGTCTGGCACATCAGCAAGTGTGGAGCAGTGCAAAAAAATGACAAAATGCATGAGTGGCACAACATGCAATGAATCTGACATGCAGCATAGTATTAGTGCAAAATATACTTGCAAATGCTGAAATGCTGTACCTGGGTGTAGGGAGGTGGCAGGTGTGGGCGCCAAATGGTGCATGGCCCAAATAAGAATTGTTAGGAGGTGCATTTGATTAGCTCAAGTCCAAGCTGCATTAAGTCTGAATGTAAGTGAGAATTATTTGCATCACATTGGCCTTCTCTACTGCTTTTAACTGTTTATTGTACATCAGTTATGTACACAAACATTCAAGTTGTCAGCTAACATTAAAGAGGAACTCCAGTGAAAATAATGTAATAAAAAAAAGTGCTTCATTTTTACAATATTTATGTATAAATGATTTAGTCAGTGTTTGCCCATTGTAAAATCTTTTAAATCCCTAATTTACAATCTGACATTTATCACATGGTGACATTTTTACTGTGGGCAGGTGATGTAGCTGCTGCATGCTTTTTTGGCAGTTGGAAACCGCTGTAAACAGCTATTTCCCACAATGCAGCAGGGTTCACAGACAGGAAACTGCCAAGAGTACGTACTCAGAATTTCTTTGTGGGAGGAGTTTCACCACAAAATCAGCCATACAGCGGCCCCTGATGGTCTGTGAAAAGGAATAGATTTCTCATGTAAAAGGGGGTATCAGCTACTGATTGGGATAAAGTTTAATTCTTGGTCAGAGTTTCTCTTTAACCATTTAACGGCATCCTATCGTATTAAAACATCATGATTACCGCTATTAACGGCAACATGACGTTTTAATACGTCGCGCATTCCCGCCGCTGCTACCGCCGCGTGCGCGCCGCTACTGCCGCTGTTTCCGTCGGGTTCCCGTGCTGGGTGATTGGGGAAGAAGACCGAACGGTCCTCTACCCAATCGCAGTGCCTGAAGTGAATGGACGTGACCGCAAACAGCGGCTACGTCCATTCACAAAAACAGGAAATGTAACAATTAAATAAAGTGTAGTAAAAAAAAAAGTGAGCACTTCCTATAACGTGTTCGCTAGCGCCATCTTGTGGCCAAAAAGTATATTACACCTACAAAATACATGAATTTTCAAGTATATACACATCATTAATAAAATTACACTTCCAACCCTCCCCCCCCCCCAAAAAAAAAAAAAAACACTTGTAAAAAAAAAAAAAACAGCTTAAAAAAAATAAATAGTTGCCTTAGGGACTCAGCTTTTTTATTCTATATTTTATGGGGGGAAATTAATTTTAATTTATTACATAGGGGCTTGTAATTATGGCCAGAAAAAAAAAACAGAACAGAAAAATAACACTTATATTTCAAAATAATATACTGTCGCCATACATTGTGATAGGGACATAATTCAAATGGTTTGATAATCGGGACAACTGGGCAAATAAAATGTGTTTGTTTTATCCACAGGAGAATGTTTAATTTTAAAACTATAATGGCTGGAAACTGAGAAATAATGATTTTTTTTTTCTTTTTTTTCTGTTTTTCTCATTAAAATGCATTTAGAATAAAAAAAAATCTTAGCAAAATGTACTATCCACAGAAAGCCTAATTGGTGGCGGAAAAAACGAGGTATAGATCATTTTATTGTGATAAGTAGTAATAAAGTTATTAGGGAATAAAAGGGAGGAGCACTGACAACTGAAAATTGCTCTGGTCCGTTAGGATAAAAACCCTTGGGGGTGAACTGGTTAACTAATGCCAAACTCTGAAGTTTTGATCCCTACCATCAACTCTAGGCCTAACCCTAACTACGATGTAAGCATAGAAACAAACTGAGGCGGGATTACATTGTAGAGTGCAGTGCAGTGTAGTGTATCGCAGCGGACATTAGACACGCAGCAGACATGTAGAACGGATCCATTTGCATAGACTTCACATGTGTCTGAATGTTAAGTGCACTGTGGTACAACGCAACCCAGCAGCAAAAAGTGTTTCAACTCATCATGATGAGGACCTGCCTACATTCAGGACCTCAACAGAGGGAAAATTAGAGACACATAGCATTGCACTGACCTAAATGTTAGGGCAATATAGATATGAGAACTGAATCTAATCCTGTCAGTGTACACTGCAGCCCAACTCATTTCAGTACTGTGTCATCATAGCACTGTGGCTCAGATGCTCCACTGATTTCAATGGACTGCGTGAGATCTCTGCACTGCACTGCTCCCAATTCATCTTCTAGTGCAGCGATGGCAAACCTATGGCACGCGTGCCAGACCCAGCACGCGTAGCCTCATTGCTGCTCATCTCGCCACCATTTGATTGCATTGAACTGGCCGCGGCGTCTAATAGACGCCACGCCAGTTCATAGCCCGCAGCCCCGCTCCAGCCTGCCTAATCTTCTGGCAGGCAGAGCAGGGCTACGGGAAGATGGCGTCCGAAGCACTGTACTGGAGACTGTTTGTGTCTCCAGTACAGGGCTTCGGGCGCCATCTTCCCGTAGCCATGCCATTGCATTCAGCGCGGGAGATATGCAGGATTGTCCGGGGAGCTGCGCGCCAGAGGCCGGCTGGGAGAGGAGACTTCAGTCAGGTGAGTACATTTTTTTTTATTTTTTTTTTTGCAGGTGAAATGTTGCCCTCATTGCGTTTCTTTTCTGGTGAAATGCTGCCCTCATTGCGTTTATTTTCTGGTGTAATCCTGCCCTCATTGCGTTTATTTTCTGGTGAAATGCTGCCCTCATTGCGTTTATTTTCTGGTGAAAAGCTGCCCTCATTGCGTTTATTTTCTGCTGAAATGTTGCCCACATTGCGTTTATTTTCTGGTGAAATGCTGCCCACATTGCGTTTATTTTCTTGTGAAAAGCTGCCCTCATTGCGTTTATTTTCTGCTGAAATGCTGAAACATTGCGTTATTTTCTGCTGAGATGTTGCCCACATTGCGTTTATTTTCTGGTGAAATGCTGCCCACATTGCGTTTATTTTCTTGTGAAAAGCTGCCCTCATTGCGTTTATTTTCTGCTGAAATGCTGAAACATTGCGTTATTTTCTGCTGAGATGTTGCCCACATTGCGTTTATTTTCTGGTGAAATGCTGCCCACATTGCGTTTATTTTCTGGTGTCTGGGGTAACTGTTGCTGCATTTATTATTTAATGGTCATAGTGCCATATTCTATTGCTGAACTGGGGCATCACCTAATCTAATTAAACTTTAGACCCCCCCAGGAGGAAAAGAACTCGCTTGGGCGATATAATCGCCCAGCGAGTTCTTAACACGGTATCCAATTACCCTGTTCATGCCTCCTGGAAGCGATGCTTCCCGGCAGACATGAGCGTTAGCTTAGACCTGCAAAAAGCAGGTCTAAACTAGCTAACGCACGTCGCCGCCGCTGCATCTGGGGGTCTCCTTTAAAGAAAATCTGTATTGTTAAAATCACACAAAAGAAAACATACCAGTGTGTTAGGGGACATCTCCTATTACCCTCTGTCACAATTTCGCCGCTCCCCGCCGCATTAAAAGTAGTCAAAAACAGTTTTAAAAAGTTTGTTTGTAAACAAACAAAATAGCCACCAAAACAGGAAGTAGGTTGATGTACAGTATGTCCACACATAGAAAATACATCCATACACAAGCAGGCTGTATACAGCCTTCCTTTTGAATCTCAAGAGATCATTTGTGTGTTTCTTTCCCCCTGCAGCTCACTGAAGCTGATTGTTTGTTTACTCTTGCAGACAGTTCTGCCCGGTTGTCTGTAATTCTGCAGTATGTCCATGGCCGGATTTCAGGCAAGGCCACATAGGCCATGGCCTAGGGCACCTGGAAAGCAAGGGGCGGGCTGTGGGCAGCAGGGTGGCAGTAGCAGTTAACAATCGTCCTGCTACTCAGTCTGCACATAGCTGTGGGCGGCTACTAACATCCAGATCTGGCAGCCAGGGGAGGAAAGGCCACTTACAGTGATTTTTGAGCTGCCTGTCACTCACGGAATGTGCCACTCGCCAAGGAGCTTACAATCTAATCCCTGCCATCATGTCACTAACTGTCCTCATAGGAGTTTATAATGTAATCCCTGCATTTACTTCACTAACTATCCTCAGAGGAGCCTACGATCTAATCCCTGCCATGTTGGGGGGGGGGGGGGATTTTAGGACGCTGGGGCGGCCGGGGATAGTGGGCCTTGGGCGGTAAAAAGTACAAATCCGGCCCTGAGTATGTGACTCATCAGTATGTGAACAGAGGATTTATCCAGCTTGTAAAAGATAAGAGAGCAGAGAAAAGCTGGCTAATGTAAATAACACACACACACAGGGGAGTGTGCATAGAGGGGGCATGCATAGCAGATCACACTGAAGAGTTGGCAGCCTTCCAGACACAGGATGACAAGTCCGACAGGGGAAAGATAAGCTGATTTATTACAGAGATGGTGATAGTATAAAGTGCTGCAGTAAGCCAGAGCACCTTATAATAGGTTTAGGAACTTGTAGGATGGTAGAAAACACAATGACATTTAAGCTACAGAGTCCCTTTAATGAGGAGACCCCCAGAGCTCCCCGTCGGGTCACTGCACAGTTTAGAAGCCCCCACGCAGCTCTGCAAAGGCTCCCGTCATTATAAATACCCCCGCCGATCACCCGACGCCTCTCGCCGCAAAATCCGTCACGTAATTACAGTTTATCTAACACTGTAATTACTGTCCACATAGGAGCCCGGGCAAAGCATCTTTGAATCAGCAGCCGGGCTCCCCATTGGTCCGCTGTCTGACCCATTTTATTGGTAAAATTTATAAAATTAAAATTTATAAATAATATCAAAAATTAAAATTTATAACACAAACGCCCCGTGTTGAACCCAGAAAAATCTGGTTACAGTAGGTTTGAGGCCCTGGTATTTGTCATCTCTTCTGAGGGGGGGAAGAGGGGGGGTCATTTTGTTCAAATTGGCGTGTTGGCACTTTACGAGAGACAAGAGACTTGAGTTGAAGTTTGGGCACTCGGTCTCGAAAAGGTTTGCCACCACTGTTCTAGTGTATTCAGGTACACTACTAGGTTCCACACGCATGCATTATTAATAGACCAAATATCATGCATTATTACTACTTGGTTATGCACCATCATTTAAAACTGAGACTTGCACCATCAATTGATTTAGTTTGCAAAGTTGAAATAAACACAAAAGCAGGACACAGGAGGAAGTGAACCTTTTCCTTACATATACACACAAACGCACAGATAAAATTCATTATTACACTTTCCCTTTAAAAAGGGGAACAATGATTTGCTGATAACGCCTTGGCTACATAGACTGTAAATGTCCCGGAAGCCTCCGGACTCGCATACACAAGCTGCTCTGCCTGCATACTCCGTGTAAGCGCACTTCCCTCCAGTATGCCGTATCACCATCTGTTTCTGCGGAAGCCTGACTGCACAGTGGGACACACAAGGCTTTCTTTGCTATGCCTCAAGAGTTCCTGCCATGAAATGCATCTCAAGGGCTCTTGAGGCAGGACACGGTGTGCCCTTCGGACAGACATTCTCTCACTAGCGCACGAAGCAGCCTATTTATAGATCGAAGCGAGGACTGCAGAGAGAAAATCCACACTACGAATCCCCTCCCTGCTCTGTTTGTATATTGGCTTCCCTTTCTTCTTCACTGTATGCCTCCTTCCTATATATAATACATTATAGCCTCTGTAAAATATACATGGTTGCCTTGTACATTGTATGCTAGAGCCATATGCCGGAAACAAAGCTTTATCAAAAATATTCATGGTGGATTTTAACCTAAACCAATGCGAACATTTTATGGCATAGTGGATAGCACACTTGCCTTGCAGTGCTGGGTTCCCGGTTTTAATCCCAGTCAGGGCACTACCTGCATAGAGTTTTAGTATATTCTCATGTCTGTGTGTGTTTTCTCCAGGCGCTCTGGTTTCCTTTAACATCCCAAAATCATGCAGATAAATTCACTGACTTCCCACCTAAATTGCCATTAGACTACAATGGAGAGGATTATAGTAGGGAGCGACAGTTAGTAACAAGACTACAGTATATACGCTGTAAAGCGCTGCAGAAGATGTCAGCACTATATAAAAATACTAAACAACAATACTGGTCGAAAGAGGTATGTTCACAGAGATGAGATGAGCAAAGGGCTTAAAGTAAACCTAAAGCCTGGAAAAAAATCAGATTAACTCACCTGGGGCTTCCCCCAGCCCCCTGCAGCCGATCGGTGCCCTCGCAGCCCCGCTCTGACGCTCCAGGACCCGCCGGCGAACACTTCCGGATTGGCCGTCACCGGCCGACAGGCATGGGAACGCGAGTGATTGTTCGCGTTCCCAGCCTGTATATCGCCCCCTATGCGCGAACAATCACTCGCGTTCACATGCCTGTCGGCCGGTGACGGCCAAACCGGAAGTGTTCGCCGGCGGGTCCTGGAGCGTCAGAGCGGGGCTGTGAGGGCACCGATCGGCTGCAGGGGGCTGAGGGAAGCCCCATGTGAGTTAATCTCATTTTTTTTCCCAGGCTTTAGGTTCACTTTAAAGAGTACCCGAGGTGACATGTGACATGCTGAAGTTAACAATGCAAAACATAATAACCAGGCTGTTTGTCGGGTTGCATTTTGCTGCCTGAAAGAGTTAATTTTCAGGCATGCTTCTGTCTTGTCAGGAATAATGTACACATCACTGATAAGCAAATTACAGCCATAAAAATGTTCCTGGCAGAATACAACTTCTGAGGGCAGGAAGAGATAGAAAACGGTCAACAGTTTGTATATTTTAGATAATGAAACATTCAACTTTGTAAATGTTTAAATATCAAATAAAACCATGGGGGAAAAAAGTTATTTTAGGAGTAGGAGGATAAATACTATTGTTTATCTCATCAGTTTATTTGCAACTTTCTTTGTACAAAAGGAGGGACCACACATGTAGGGGCAGCCAACCTCCGCATAATGACAGAGCCAGCTAAAGTCAAACCTGCATTGTTCCTGAATGAGTCATAAGTCAGAAGGCTAAAAAGGGCCCATTTCCACTAGCTGCTGCTTGTCCACGTGCTGTGGAGCGAGCATGCAGCTGAATTACGGCTATGCCTCTCGCACGGAACAATGCTGCAACGTCAGCAGAATCGTTATGGCAACCGATTCGGTCGACGGCATCATCCTCTATGGCAGAGTTTCCCCCACGCGATTTGCTTGTGGAGAAACTCTGCGGATTTGGCCCGTTTCCGCTCGAGTAGAAAAGGGCCCTTAGACTGGAAGGGCTGGAGCAGCTCTAGGATGAGTGGGCAGTGGTTATACCAGAGCAAGGTTGGGCTTGTGATGCATAGGAATATCTACACTGTAGGAGGACTTGATTTTCTGGTGTAGCCAAGTGTTCCCACTGTTGATTTCTAAAGCTATTTCCTGTTACACCATGGCAGGCTTTCTCTGCCACATCCAGATCGCTTTTGGGTACTTAAAAGAAAGCATCTTAGAGGACTGTTTAGGTGTCCTGCTCTGCTTTCCAGACACAGGCTTGAAGCAACCCAACCCCAATTTTGGTGCCTACAGATTGGTTATGTGCCTACGTGGCATACAGATTCAATTCACTTAAAGATACTCCTGACCTCAACTCATGTGTATAAAGCACACCTGTCCACAGAATCAATTTCTTTCATTACAACCTCTCCATGGCAAAAACAATGCGCTGGGCTATAAATCCATTAGCAACAAGCTTAGTGAGAAGGTGACAACTGTTGGTGTGGCGATTTGGAAATATAAAATGACCATCAATTGCTTTTGCTAATTAGTTTTTAAGCTAGCTAATTTTTGTCCCTGCATAGTACAAAGGTAGACCACAGTTCCACTTTCAGAACTATCAAACAAAGAAAGCTGCCCTATGTGTAGGAATGGCATTGTAGTAAAAATATTTAGTCATGCTGTATTAAAAAAAAGAAAAATAAATAAATAAATAATTGGTTTACATGCCTAGGCACACGACAGAAGCTGAATCTCAGTGGCAGGTTATTTCCCTAGTTTTGTTTTGTTTTGCAATTTAAAACAAATACAAACCTTCTTGTGACTTGGTAATACTGACAAATGCAGTGAGTGTCTTTTGTAAAAGTCTGCTTAAATAAATGGAATTCACATCTTCACTTAAAGAGAAACTCCAGTGAAAATAATGTAATAAAAAAGTGCTTCATTTTTACAATAATTATGTATAAATGATTTAGTCAGTGTTTGCCCATTGTAAAATATTTTAAATCCCTGATTTATATTCTGACATTTATCACATGGTGACATTTTTACTACTGGCAGCTAATGTAGCTGCTGATTGCTGTTTTGGCAGTTGGAAACAGCTGTAAACAGCCATTTCCCACAATGCAACAAGGTTCACAGATAGGAAACTGCCAGGAGTACCTTGGTCCTAAGAGTTTCACCACAATATCAGCCATACAGAGCCCCTTGATGATCTGTTTCTGAAAAGGAATAGATTTCTCATGTAAAAGGGGGTATCAACTACTGATTGGGATGAAGTTCAATTCTAGGTCACGGTTTCTCTTTAAAGTGCCCATACATCTAGTGATGACCAAGAGACAAATCTCTCTCTTATTGAGTCTGATAAGAGAGAGATCTATTAGCTGCCCATACACCACAGGCGGATTCCTGATCCATTTCTGCATGAAATCCATCCAGGATTGGCGCTGCAGTCCCCTAAATTCAATATCCCCCAGTGCCCATGTAAAGTGTATACATTACCTCTCCACGGTCACACACGTGCGCCCTTATTAGGAAACCACGAGGAGTGTGCGGGTAGAGAGAGGAGAATGTGCCTAGAAGCCAGCAGGGGACATGCAGAGGCTTATACTTTACATAGGCACTGGGGGGGGGGGGGGGGGGGACATTGACATTAGGGGAGACAGTGTCAGGAGTTTTGTTGCGTTCGTCGATTGTCGGGAAATTGCACGCCGTTACCACCGCGTGCCCGATCGAGCAAAATCTTGCAGCATGCGCAATCCTGAGAATGCAACCAATTTTTGGCCCAAAATTGGTTGAATTGCCGGTCAGGCGTGCAATTGGCGGCATCGATTTTCATCCACTTCAATTAGAATATTCGAATTGTTTGGTCGACTGACCGCCACTTATGGCCACCTTTAAGGTTCGTACACACATCCAATTGTTATCTGCAGATGACTGGCCAATTTTACCACTTCCATGTAGTATGAGAGCATACCTATACAGTCTGTTCATAGTATTCAAAATCTGTTTGCTCTCATACTGTAGGATATGCAGGGCACTGGTAAAATTGGCCAGTCATCTGCAAATTAAAATTGGATACATGTACAGAACCATAATGTCAAGAAGAGCAGACAAAACTGTTTTCAGACAGAGCTCCTAATGGCAATCACATGAAAAAAGACACAAAGGGATATAAAACATTGGTAATATTTACGTGCGTAGAGAGTGTATGTAAAGTTTACAGGGGTTTGCAGAATCAACATAGTTCCCTATGCAGATGGTAAACAACACCTATGTTACTTATATGAAGTGCATTAATAAAGCCTATTATACATGGGTATTGCATGTATAATGCAAGTTATGCTATGTGCATAGCATGTGCTACCTATCGATGAATATATACAAATGTTACGGCCATTTCTCAAACTAGCCATTTTAGTTATAACAGCAACAGTCAAAGCCCAACATTGGGCGGCCAATGTGGAAAATGGCTTTCCTGCCATTTCACTATTTTCCTGGTGTAATGCCACTTTCTTGGACATAACCGAATCTGGAGAGGTGGGAAGGTTATTGTTAAGCAGAGGGGAAGTTAGGGTTAGGCAGAGGGGGAGGTTACTGTTAGGCAGCGGAGAGGTGAAGGTTAGTGTTAGGAATATCTGTATAGACAAGGGGTGAGGGGTATGGGAGAAGAAAAAGGAGTGCGCACTCAGAAAGGTAGCAGTTGTCCCTGGCAAGCCTGCCGGGGAATGATCTCCCCTTTAGGACTGACTGACTAGCTCATATGGCAGGCTTGCCAGGGACAACTGCTACTTTTCTGAGTGCGCACTCCTCTCTCTCCTCCCATACCCCTCACCCCTGGTCTATACAGATACTTGCACCACAATCCAGTGGCTTCCAGCCTACACACTGTATAACACCACTACAGGACGCTCCCCCTGTATATACACGAGTCTTCTATATATACATTGCCCAGTGTATATGGGACGCTACCTACTGCAAACAGTGTTGGGAATAGGCCTGAAGGTTGCAGGTTTAGAAGAAAACTTTTTTTGGTGACCTGACCAGTCAAGGGATGATTTACACTCTTACATCTCACTTTGGCCACTTCCCACATTGGCCATTAAATTCGGGAACTGGCCACAGTTCTGGCTTTGGCCATAACATAATAAATATATATATAGTATATATTTATCAATGCAATGCTAAAATGTTCATAATTTGAGGTGCCCCATTGCTTTGTGGAATTTTTAGTTCTATGAAGACCCATAATAGGAATGAATAAAAAGGGAGACAGGCAACGCAGGAAGGGTGGATGCGAGGCCATAGTAGTGCTTCACTTGTCCTTTACATAGATGAAAAAAAACAAAAGGGGCACTGAAGCAAAGCACGCAAAGACTGCCTATGAGAGGCTATAAAAGGGGCTGCATTTTCATTGAGGTTTTTTTTTTTTCAAATTGTAGCAAATATAAACGGAATTCAACCTTATCTAACACCCAAAGCATGTATATACGTCCCCATTGGATCCACTATACAACATGCCAGTTGATCCCAAGATGAAGGGTTGGCAAACCAACAATATTCGCATGAGTAGGCCTTAGGTACAAACCCCCACTCCTTCCTTCTCTGCACCAAAGTCCGCTAGCAGTTGCAATGGCTTTGCCATGTCTCTATATGCAAACATACAGAACTTTTCCTGCTTATTTTGTTAACCCCCCCCCCCTTGAAGAAAAAAAACGGATACTGTGCAGCTGCCCATCTATGGAGCCCGGAGGAACAGCACTGGGAGAACACTTTGGATGACCTCTGAAAGGTAGCAGCAGTGCGATTTCTGCTGTGCATCACAGCCTACTGACATTATATGACTCCCAATCCCCCTCAAGTTGGAGGTTGATTTATCATTAATGTGGAAGTTAGTGGAGCTAAACATAAGTGAAAATAAGATTTTTGGGAGAATATAAATCAAGGGGAAAATTACATTTACAGAAGGTGAAATAGGGGATTTTTCACTAAATACAAGGAGGCTAATTGCTGGGAAAAGTGTGTCAGTGTAAGGAGGTGGGGGGTGCATTGAAGTGTATGGAGGGGAGGGAGGTGCAGTAATTATACAGGGGATGGACTGAACCACCACTGATGGAAAGAGAATTCAGACAGTCTTCCCAAACTTGATAGAATCAAGCCCTAATAATACAGAGAGAGGGGGAAGAGTCTCTGCTGCACTACAAGACCCAAGTCTCAATTTCATTTTATTGGCATTTATTTTAATTATTACTCAGGAGCTGCTGCATTCCCTACCCTAGACTTATACATGTGTCAATCACTTTTTCCTGGTTTCTGAGGTAAAGGTGGGTACCTCGGTGCATATATGGGTTGGCTTAATCTATAAAGTACCGTAGGTATATACGGTACTTTATAGATTAAGACACTAATGGGGTTGATTCACTAAAGTTAGCGTTGCGTAACAGCTGATAACTCTCGCTGTCTAGTGACAGACAGCGTATTAGGCCAATCAGAGTGCAGTGATCAGGTCCTTTGATGTGACTGGACCAGCTGGTGATGAGGGTGGGAGGAGTGGAGCCATGTTAGTTATTAGCGTTCAGTCTGATGCAATTCAGCAGAGTGCCCGCTCCCAGATTAAGCACGCTACGCTGCCGTTAGCGCGCGTAGCAAGGACACTAATTAAGGCACTTAAGTTTTACAGCGCGCGTAACAGCTGATAGCTTTTGCTGTTACGCAGCGCTAACTTTAGTGAATCAACCCCGAAGATACAAAGCTAAGGCCACAAAAACAATGTCCACTTGCTGTGCTCTAAACTGTTTCCAGATCCACAAGCCGGAAAGAAGCTACTGAGCCACTCATGACAGTGACATTTGAGAAGTGACACTTGCTTCATAAAACAAAAGGCTAGGTTAAAACTCCATCTACCGCCAAAACACAGCATAGAAAAAAATAAAAGATAAAACTCAATTATCTATAAAAGCCTGTAATTACTAGGAAATATTGGGGATCAAAAATGAAATCGATAAAAGTCAAAATGAAGAAGTTGTGTTGGTTCTGTGCAGTTATTATGGTGGTGGAAAATAATCACACTCTCACCTGTACAAGCAGCTTTCTAAACGTGGAGGCTGTATGTTCCCTGTATGTCTGGAAATTAAATTGCCTTGCCCTGCAGCCCCAGCTCAATGTCTTTCACATGCGCCTCTGTACCAGGGCCGCTCTGTGGATAAAACCTTTGGTCCTTTGGGAGATCCTGTTCTGAGAGAACAGAAAGATTTAAATGTCCTCTGGCAAAGACTCTAGTAAAAGGAAGATTTAAAGTTCTAATAAATAAGTCAATACAGGGACAGCAGGAATCCTAACTAAAGGGATAGGGATAATCGTAAGCAGGAAGGTCACGCAGCTCACCCACTCTCAACCATTTTCCAGTTTACATTCAACTCATCACTGTGATATTTTCAAGTAATGACTTAATGAATGCATCATTTTAAATGTCACTCTAGCATACATATTAAAAGGTAATTCCTATATGCAGCACATAGAGCCCCCCTTCCAAAAAAAAAAAGTTTAAAAGTTTTATGAGAGAAATAGGCCACTGAAAAAGGAAACTAATACATAAGTGCAAATCTGAGCTCTAACACCCATTTCTTCCCCTCTGTGGTTAGTTAGACTATATCATGTAAGATTAGTTGAAAGGCCCACCCATTTAAAAACGGTCACTAGGCCTCAGCTGCAACCACCCGCTAGATCTCGCACCCCAATCCACACGCACTCGCACACATTCGCGATGCACATCCATCGCGCGCGCCCGCACAAGCTCACTCCCTCCACTGTCCTAAGTCCGTTTGCGTGGTATACATGCGCACCAGGCACGACGCACGGACACAGGACAAGGACATTATTATATAGGATAGCTATAACCCAAGTACACCATAGATCACACTCTGCCAGACCTCTTTTTGAAGTAGTAAGTTGCAGTCACCAAATTCCTCAGTCTCAGGAGGGAGGTCTGTGGTAGTGCTGTGTCAGTTAAAGCGGACCCAAACCAAACAATTTTTTAACTCAAAATATTTAGTTGCACCACTGACACATACAAAGATAAATAAACCCTCCTTTAACCCTCCTGGCAGTATGAAAAATTCCGCCAGGAGGCAGCGCGGCAGTTTTTTTTTTTGTTTTAAATCATGTAGCGAGCCCAGGGCTCGCTACATGATAGCCGCTGCTCAGCGGCATCCCCTCGCCCTCTTCGATCGCCTTCGGCGATCTCCGATCAGGGGATTTCCTGGAGGGCTTCCCCCGTCGCCATGGCGGGATGACGTCAGCGACGTCGTGACGTCATTGGGAGTCCCGATCCACCCCTCGGCGCTGCCTGCCACTGATTGGCCAGGCAGCGCACGGGGTCTAGGGGGGGGGGCCCGCGCGCCGCAACGGATAGCGGTGATCGGGCGCGGGGCGGCGGAGATCAGTGTGCTGGCGCAGCTAGCAAAGTGCTAGCTGCGTCCAGCAAAAAAAAAGTAAGAAAATCGGCCGAGCAGGGCCGGAGAAAACCTCCTGCGCGGCTTACCCCGAACTACATTCGGGGTTACCGCCAGGAAGGTTAAGCCTATGAGCATTTCACTGCATGCTTTTCACTCTTCTCTTTTCATAACTAGGGTTATACAGGTGTCAGCCATTAGCAATTCCTCCTTTGCCGGACACCTCCTACTCCACCAGTTTGCCAGATTCTGTCCCGGGAATATGAAAGGAAGGGAGGGGTTCTCCAATAAATGTAAAATATTTTATATTTGTCATCATGCAGCTGAAAAAAAGGCTGCTATTTATTAATATAATTTAGAAAATAGATTTTATTTTTGAAATCTTGAATTTTTAATTTGGGTCCACTTTAATGTAACTCACCAGTGGCAGTGCTAGAATCCAAGATAATCTAGGGCACCTCTGGGCACCAATGGAGGAAGAATTGTGGGGCAAAAAAGCAAAGCAAAATGTGGGTATGGTCATGACAGTTGTGGGCATGGCCAGATAATGTATGTGAACTTAGCAGAGGTATAAATAGAAATCCGCCCTCACAAAACGTTTGTTGAACTGATCTCTTAAATTAAAAACAAGGCTGTAAAGAGAGCAATCTGAGGCTCAACTATACAAAATAAAGCTAAATGTAATTTTGCCTTTTTAAAACAGAAGGTATTTGAGATAATTCAGCTTTAACCTCCCTGGCGGTGCATTTTTGTCTGGAATTAAGAGTCAAAAGCGGTACATTTTTTACAAGACTTTTAGGCCTCCAATTCTTAAGTCATAACTCACCAAAATATATAATAAAAGCATGGTAGAAATTCTGCATAAAGATAAAAGACTGGAACACACAATTGTTGAAATAATTACATTCATGAATAAACTTAAAAAAATGTGAAACTGTACAAATAAGGCAGGCTGAAAGTAGTCAAAATCCAGGCAGAGGTCGGTAACAGTAAGGCAGAAGTATATATATCAGTACAGACCAAAAGTTTGGACACACCTTCTCATTCAAAGAGTTTTCTTTATTTTCATGACTATGAACATTGTAGATTCACACTGAAGGCCTCCAAACTATGAATTAAATGTGGAAGTATAGTACATAATCAAAAAGTGTGAAACAACTGAAAATATGTCATATTTTAGGTTCTTCAAAAGTAGCCACCGTTTGCTTTGATTACTGCTTTGCTCTTGGCATTCTCTTGATGAGCTTCAAGGAGGTAGTCACATGAAATGGTTTCCACTTCACAGGTGTGCCCTGTCCGGTTTAATAAGTGGAATTTCTTGCCTTATAAATGGGGTTGGGACCATCAGTTGCATTGTGGTGAAGTCAGGTGGATACACAGCCAATAGTCAGCCAGCATCTCTGGGAACTCTGGTAACCATTTCAGGTTACTCCCTCTTGAAGCTCATCAAGAGAATGCCAAAAGTGTGCAAAGCAGTAATCAAATCAAAAGGTGGCTACTTTGAAGAATCTAGAACAAGACATATTTTCAGTTGTTGCACACTTTTTGGTTATGTACTATACTTCCACATGTGTTAGTTCATAATTTGGATGCCTTCAGTGTGAATCTACAATATGTTCATAGTCATGAAAATAAAGAAAACTTTTTGAATGAGAAGATGTGTCCAAACTTTTGGTCTGTACTGTATGTATATATATATATATATATATATATATATATATATATATATATATATATATGTGTATATGTATATGTATATGTATATATATATATATATATATATATATACATACATACACACACACATATATATATATATATATATATATATATATATATATATATATATATATATATATATATATATATATATATATATATAAAATATATATATATAACACACAGTGGCTTGGCTTGCAAAAGTATTCAGCCCCCTTGAAGTTTTCCACATTTTGTCATATTACTGCCACAAACATGAATCAATTCTATTGGAATTCCACGTGAAAGACCAATACAAAGTGGTGTACACGTGAGAAGTGGAACGAAAACCATACATGATTCCAAACATTTTTTACAAATAAATAACTGCAAAATGGGGTGTGCGTAATTATTTAGCCCCTTTGGTCTGAGTGCAGTCAGTTGCCCATAGACATTGCCTGAGTGCTAATGACTAAATAGAGTGCACCTGTGTGTAATCTAATGTCAGTACAAATACAGCTGCTCTGTGACGGCCTCAGAGGTTATCTAAGAGAATATTGGGAGCAACAACACCATGAAGTCCAAAGAACACACCAGACAGGTCAGGGGTGAAGTTATTGAGAAATTTAAAGCAGGCTTAGGCTACAAAAAGATTTCCAAAGCCTTGAACATCCCACGGAGCACTGTTCAAGCGGTCATTCAGAAATGGAAGGAGTATGGCACAACTGTAAATCTACCAAGACAAGGCCGTCCACCTAAACTCACAGGCCGAACAAGGAGAGCGCTGATCAGAAATGCAGTCAAGAGGCCCATGGTGACTCTGGACGAGCTGCAGAGATCTACAGTTTAGGTGGGGGAATCTGTCCATAGGACAACTATTAGGTGTGCACTGCACAAAGTTGGCCTGCATGGAAGAGTGGCAAGAAGAAAGCCATTGTTAACAGAAAAGCATAAGAAGTCCTGTTTGCAGTTTGTCACAAGCCATGTGGGGGACACAGCAAACATGTGGAAGAAGGTGCTCTGGTCAGATGAGACCAAAATGGAACTTTTTGGCCAAAATGCAAAACACTATGTGTGGCGGAAAACTAACACTGCACATCACTCTGAACACACCATCCCCACTGTCAAATATGGTGGTGGCAGCATCATGCTCTGGGGTGCTTCTCCTCAGCAGGGACAGGGAAGCTGGTCAGAGTTAATGGGAAGATGGATGGAGCCAAATACAGGGCAATCTTGGAAGAAAACCTCTTGGAGTCTGCAATAGACTTGAGACTGGAGCGGAGGTTCACCTTCCAGCAGGACAACGACCCTAAACATAAAGCCAGGGCAACAATGGAATGGTTTAAAACAAAACATATCCATGTGTTAGAATCGCCCAGTCAAAGTCCAGATGTAAATCCAATCGAGAATCTGTGGCAAGATTTGAAAACTGCTGTTAACAACGCTGTCCATCAAATCTGACTGAGCTGGAGCTGTTTTGCAAAGAAGAATGGGCAAGGATTTCAGTCTCTAGATGTGCAAAGCTGGTAGAGACATACCCTAAAAGACTGGCAGCTGTAATCGCAGCAAAAGGTGGTTCTACAAAGTATTGACTCAGGGGGCTGAATAATTACGCACACCCCTCTTTGCAGTTATTTATTTGTAAAAAAAAGAAGTTTGGAATCATGTATGATTTTCGTTCCACTTCTCACGTGTACACCACTTTGTGTTGGTCTATCACCTGGAATTCCAATATAATTGATTCATGTTTGTGGCAGTGTGTGACAAAATGTGGAAAACTTCAAGGGGGCTGAATACTTTTGCAAGTATATGTATATTATACATACATACATGTTTTTCTTTTTCCATGAAAAAAAAAGTTGAGGGGCACTTTAAAAATTAGCTCCGTCCCCTGCCCCCGATGACGGAATGCCGCTCCTCCGCTGTGACTGGCCGTCGGGTCCCCGGAAGAAAAGGGGATGTGGGGATCCCGGCGAATACAGATAGCTGAGGAAAGAAGCCTGGCTGCAAAGCTCTGATCGCGCGCGGGAGCCAATAGGCCAGGCAGCCAATAGGAGCGGCGGATTTGGCCAGCCCGACCTGAGCTTGGGCTTACCGCTTCCAGTTCCTAAAACTGAGCCAGAGCTTAGGTCGGGATTACTGCCAGGGAGGTTAAAGGACAACTGAAGTGAGAAGAATATGCAGGCCGCCATATTTATGTCCTTTTACGCAATACCAGTTGCCTGATAGTCCGATGATCTATTTGGCTGTAGTAGCGTATACAAAAACACCAGAAACAAGCATGCAGCTAATCTTGTCAGATCTGACAATAATGTCAGAGCTTCTGATCTGCTGCATGTTTGTTTAGTGTCTATTGCTAAAAGTATTAGAGGCAGAAGATCAGCAGGATAGACAGGCAAATGGTGTTGCTTAAAAGGAAATCTAGCTGCCTCCATATACCTCGTTACAGTTGTCCTCTAAGTGAAATACTGGTTTCCCACAAGGCATCACTCCTGAATATGCAAATCATCTCTTTATGGCGCTGAAAGCATGGCTATACAGTCTATTCAAAACTACTGGTGTATATGGAGCCTGTAGCTATCAAAAGTTTACAGAGCCACATCAATCCAACATACATACAGGGCAGGTTCTAAACTTTGTTACCTGAAGCAATATTGTGAGGAGAAAAACCTCAGACCTGCCAGAAATTATCGAGTCATCTATCAGCCGAAAAAAACTCATTGTGTATTCCCAGCATACCTTATCTGGCTGTAGACATGCAGCTATTAGAACAATGGTGAGAGAGCAGTTTTTTTTTTCCGACGGACCCTGCTTCTGCCCTGCAACATGCTGTGCAATTGCCAGACACCGCCCTCGAATAGCTTTGTGATTGATGCCGCCTGAAGCCCGTGGTTCACATTGCCTTATACAAGATCTGCCACTGCATACATACAGCCTGTTTCAGAATTTTCGATCTTCATCAGTGCATGGTATGGATTGATATGGCTCTATGGGATAGGGCTTGGACCAGTAAAACCAAGTTTATGGTGACCCAGAACCACCTAGAAGGTATAAGTGGCTAAAATAACAAAAAGCCCTTCATAAGAAAGCAAAGCTAAATGCAATTTTGCCTTCTTAAAAGAGAAAGGTATTTGCAACAATTCAGCTTTAACCATTTAACACCAGCCATTGGCGACGTTAAGCAGGTGCACTTGCATGCGTGTACATGCGCCCCCCCGCGGCCTTGCAGTTTTTACACCCTTGCCCTGGCTACAATTTAGCCTAGAAACTGCCCTGAACACAATGCAAAGTACTTTTGTATACTTATACACAGCCACTCTAGGATCAAATTAGGGACCAGTTACCATACAGCTTTTGACATTTTGTAATAAAACCAAAGAGCTCTAAGAAATCTATGCATTGATAACTATAGTGTAAGATGTATATTCGAAAAATGTTAGAGTACAATTAAAGAGAGCCTATCCTTTAACAAGCACGTTTTTAGTCTTAGAATTATCGTCCCTCACTCATAGTACAAAGCTTTTATAAAACACTAACTTTTATGATAAAATGTGGCCCGTTGGGATCCACTCTGTCCCTCCGGTCATACTAAGCCCAAGGCAATAAGATGAAGAGGCTGCCATTTGAAAAGCATCTTTGCAGAGTAGTGATAGGCAGGTCCTTCCATTTATGAAGCTCCTAAGTACAATCATGTGAGATATTCTTAGAAGTGCCTGAAGCCTGTAATGATAATAACACAACTCATTGGTGGACGTGTGTCTTTGACCATGGCGTCATTGAGAGGAAGATCAGAGACTTCAAAAGATCACAAACACACAACTAAAAATAATATGCCCATGCAGTGATGTCCACTAAAGAGTCATGTCGGTTTTTAATGTGAAACCATTTGGGAAGCCAAAGTTCACAGCAATCCAGTGTTGGCTTTAAACCTTGTCCCTTGCATCGAGAGAGATTTCTCAAAATTCTCTAAATCCTTTAAATTTTACTATGTATGTAAGATGATGACATCTCCAAATTATTTGCAATTTTATATTAACAAATGTTACCCTTAAATTATTTAATATTTCACAGAATATTTATTCCCATGTTCTCTTTTCCCCTGACTTTTTATTTTGTTGTTCCAGTCTTAATTTTTGAAAACTTATTGCTGGCTTTAAAATTCAACATGAGCATAAAACAATATTTTTCCATATGAGATATAGGCCCATATGCAATTAACTTTTTCACCTGAGTTATCTCCTAGGAGATAATTTTCATCTTCTCTTTAAACTAACTTTTCAACATTTTAAAATTGAAAAATTACCCAAAGTTGGTGAAAAAGTACTACCAAATTTATTTTGAGTATTTTCTTGCTTATTGGTTGCTTAAAATGGTTTTTATGACAAGTAGTGAAAATATCACCTAGGAGAAAACTTAGGTGAAAAAGTGAATTGCATATGGGCCATAGGGCCATATGCAATTAACTTTTTCTCCTGAGTTTTCTCCTAGGAAATAATTCTTTATCTTCAAGTTAGAATAACTTTTCAGCACTTTGCAATGGGAAAAGTACCAAAAAGTAGGTGAAAAAGTATTATCAAAATAATTTCTAGTATGTTTTTGATCTTTGGTGGTTTAAACAGCATTTTATCAACACGTTTGAAAATAACACCTAGGAGAATGATCAGGAGAAAAACTTAATTGCACTCAGGCCATTGTCTTTGTAACATTTTTAATTAAACACAAGGTTGAAATGGTTAGCAAATCATATTCTGTTTTTGTTTACATTTTTACACACTGTTGTGGAAATACTGTTTAGATTACAGAAAGTGCTTTTAGTGTTTCTCCTACAAGTACAACCACTAAAGAATGGTTGAATGTGTACACAAACTATGAAGGTGTACACAAACTGTTCTCCAAACCATGGCACTTGTGTGGCCTGTATCTGACTGGCTGGTTTGAATTACTGGCATACTATGTTCAGGTAACCATTTGAGAGATTTAGAATCTTGCCTTTGGACAAAAAAAAATTTCAGAATTCTTGAGTCTGTTGAGTATCCCAAAAATGTTATCTCGTGTTGGGATGAGGCTGGATTATTTTCCTATTGACAATCCATAACTTTTCTAAACTAATATCTTCTGCAAATCTTTTTTCAATGCCTCCACTGAGCATTTGATTTTTTTGGAGAGGTGAAAAAAAGCTACCAGTTTCAACACTATATTGTACGTGGTCCGGTATTAGTCATGGAGAGAGTCAGAAGATAGAACAACAAAAGCGGTTTAGTTGATACCTTTAATGACTAAAGCTGAATACCCTCCAGCAGATACAGCCAGATGGATCGGGAATCGACAACGACGAACGATCATTTCCCTGATCCATCTAGCCGCATCTGCAATCATGGTTTGTGGTGGCGGAAACAAACGTCGCTCATTCAAAGACGATCGATCGCCACGGGTAGTGTGCATGGGTCAACTTCATTTAACAAATTTTCATTATACAAAGTTGCATAATTTAGTGGAAAAAAAAAAGTTAGTTGCGCAAGATCATTTGGGAAAAATCATTCAGTGGGTATGGACCTTAACTGTACAAGATTTCTTTGCAAGATTTCAAAACTATAAAATTCTTCAGGCATGCTATCATGTCTGTATCATGCCTGAAACTTAAAGTGGAACAAAACTCTGACAAACATTCAATAAAAATGTGTTTTCCTACTTTTTATTAACCATTCAGTTACCATATTTGCTTTTGTGCACAAGTAATATTTGCTGTTACAAATTACAAGGTTCCAAAGTACAGTTTATCTACTCTAAAAGCTGCCATTGAATTTTGTTCATAGATTTTAATATATAAATATAGCAGCTATCTTGTTAAAATTTCTCATCTGTCTCTGCTTGTCAGCTCAGTACAGTTCCATGGCTAGCTGTAATGTTATCACCTCTTCGGAGATTTCAAGCTGAAGGAGCTTTCCACTGTAGAGAGAACGGTTTGAATGCTGTTCTGCTACAGATTTTTTGTTGTTTTTGTGATAGTAGGTTTAAGGCTGTAAATCTTTTAGAGCAAAGATGAAATGCTGAGTTTCAGACCACTTTAAGGGCTCGTTCACACTAGAGGCGTTTTTTTTATTTTTTAAGCGCATGTGATTTGTACAAATCGCCCTAAAAGCGCTTACACTATGCTTTCCAATGAGATCGTTCTCATTAGGGGGAGTTCCGTTTGCTTGCCGCTGACAAAAGCGCTGTATGTACCATTTTCAGGGTTACTTGCAAAGTGCTTGAAAAAGCGATTTGTATAGCGATATCCCCAGCACTTTAATGAATAAATACATTGTATTCATTCCTGGGGGAAAAGTAATCATTTCTTGACTAACGTCAGGAAGGGATTTAAATAATTGCTCTGATAAAGCGCTTATAAAACACAGAGCAAAGCGATTTGAAAAAAAATAATCGTTCAGCGCGGGCGAGAGCGCAGGCACAACGCAATGTGAACGAGGCCTAAAGGTTTGAATGCTTGCAAAGAAATCTTGTACACTTAGTCATTAAAGGAAACCTTTAATGTAAAAAACATCTCCTGGGAATAGTTACCTCAGGAGGGGGAAGCCTCTGGATCCTAATGAGGCTTCTCCAGTCCTCTTCAGCCTCCTGGATGCCTCGATAACAGCTCCCCCCAACTCCACGCACGATAATATTTACCTTTTGGGCTCCAGCGCAGGCGGAGTAGAAGCTCTCCAATCGGAGCCCGATTGGAAAGCTTCTACTGCGATTGCGCTGGAGCCCTGAAGGTAAACATTGCCGCATCTTGCTGCGCCTACACAGTGCATGTAAGGGGAATTTTGGGGAGACAGCGCTGGATCCTCAAGGCTACAGAGGTTAATTAGGATCCTGAGGCTTCCTCCTCCCAAGTACCCCATAGGGACTGTTTTTTTGTTACAGGTGTACTTTAAAGGATTCACCTAAACAACATTTGTTATTTCTTCAAACACTATATTGGTAAAGTGGAAAGACCTTTAGATATTATTTGAAATGGGGATAGAGTTGTTTTCTTCTTTATAGCAAACTTGAGAAACATACCAAATTTGTGATAGATGGAAAGATGCAGGTAAGCATGTTGAAGGTTCAAGTTGGTCATGAATGCACCCTGAAACAGAACTTTTTTGAGTAAATACTTTTTCATTCTGAACTTAATAGAATTTGCTAGAAAAGTATTCAGAGTCTTAAGACTGATCATGCGCCTTTTTAGATGGGTTGTGAACAAAGATAACAAAAAACCCTGTCGTCTTGATTCTTGATAACTTCCTTAGAAAAGTAGTCAAAGTGCATAAGCATGTCTTAGACCAGTAATTGGTTGAATGGTAAATTGTGTAACAAAGGAAACATTCTACATGTCCGCAAATGCCAGACTAAACAGGTGGCTTTTCCGTCTGCATTTGAATAATTCCAGGGATGGGGCTGTCTTTACTGGGTGTGGTAGGGAGTTCCAAAGAGTAGGGGCAGCATGACAGAAAGCTCTGACTCCAAAGGTTTTGAGGTGCACTCTGGGAATTACAAGGTTCATGGATCCCGCTGATTTGAGGTTGTAGGAGGAGAGGTGCAGTTTTAGGAAGTCCTTCATGTATCCAGGGCCCAAATTGTGTAGGGATTTAAACATCAATGGTACAATCTTAAAGAGTATTCTCCATTTTACAGGTAGCCAGTGCAGTGAGCAAAGAATCTGTGTAATTTGACAGTGGAGAGGTTGGTTTGTTAGCAATCTTGTAGCAGCATTCTGGACTAATTGCAGGTGGTACAGGTCCTTGATTGAAAGGCCTATAAAGAAGGCACTGCAGTAGTCCAGCCATTATGTGATGAAAGTGTGATCTGGGGTTGGAACATCCTTTAGGGGAATGAGTTATTTAATTTTTGCAATGTTCCACAGATGAAACTAGGAATATTTGACAAGATTTGGTTTCTGAAGCTCAATTCCCCATCTATTAGCACACCAAGGTTGGAGCTATTTATGTCTAAATTCCCTATCCTCATTGGTGTTGATTAAGAGTAGAGCTGTGTTGATGCTAAAGTGCAGCCTTGGACAACAAGGACCTCAATTTTGTCAGCTTTCCGTTTCAACCAGTTGTCATTCATGCACTCATGTAGCTCAGCTAAGCAAGAATTTATTTTTGGAGTATGGTCTGTTCCACCATGTTTGAAGGACAGGCATAGCAACGGTACGTTAGGCCATGTTGTTGGATAATTGTACCTAGTGGTAACATGTAGATTGCAAATTGCAGAGGGGATAGGATTGAGCCTTGTTGCACTCCAAATTTTAGAGGTGCAGAGTTGGACATAAAGGTCCTAGGGATACTCTCTGTGTTCCATCAGTCAAGAAAGATCTAAAACACTGGAGGACTAAGCCACTGATGACAGTACTCCTGCAATCTGTTGAGCAAGATTTCATGGTCAACTCTATCAAAAGCTGCTGAGAGATCCAACAGAATTAGGATGGAACATACCCCTCTGTCCCTTGCCATGAGCATATCATTGCAGACCTGGATAAGGGCCGTTTCAAAGCTGTGGTGCTTTTTGAAGCCAGATTGTAGAGGGTCCAAGATGTTGCATAACTATGTTATCTTCATTCAAATACCTTTGGCTTGGCTGTAGTAGCTTTGGCAGAAACAACCTCAGCTGGGTGTTCCCAATAACGGTCTACCATTTCTCAAATTGACAGGCATATTTTTTTTCTCCTCTTCACCCTTCAGTGTTTTTCTCTAATTTTAACCACTTCCGGATCCTTGGTGCGTATATATACTCCCGTTTACTTCACTTGTGGATCAGTGGCATATATACTGTATATACATACATATATATATATATATATATATATATATATATATATATATATATATATATATATATACATACATACGAATAGGAGCTTGCAGCAGTGAGACACAGCTCACATTCGAAACCGAACACAAACTGATGGACACACTTGTTCCTGTCTCCTGTTAATAGCAGACAGAAAAGTGTAGTGCCATCTTGATGGCAAAAAGAAAAATACCCCCAAACACCCCATAATACACTTTTACATAGAAGAATGACTATGAATAAATGTATTATAATTTTTTAACCCCTTCCACCCTACCCCATAGTTACCAAAATAAAACACTTATAAAAAAAAAAACATTTAAAAAAAAAACTACATAAATAGTTACCTTTGGGACGTTTTTAATATATCATAAGGGGAAATTACTGTTGCTTTCATAAATAAAGGCTTGTAATTTTTATAATATAAAAAAAAAAACACTCAATGGAAAAAAATGCACCTTTATTTCCAAATAAAATATTATCACCAATACATTGTACCTGAGACACAAATTAAACATTGTAATAACCGGGACAAAAGGGCAAAGAAAATGTGCCTGTTTTATCTACAATAGCAATTTTATTTTTAAACTAAAATGGCTGAAAGCTGAGAAATGATGTTTTTTTGCAATAGTTTTTTTCTTCTTCCCTGTAAAATGTATATAAAATAAAATAATTCTTAGAAAAAGTACTGCCCAAAGAAAGCCTAGTTTGTCCTGAAAAAATAATATATACAGTGCCCATAATTATTCATACCCCTGGCAAATTTTGACATTAAGTTACTTTTATTCAACCAGCAAGTAATTTTTTGATGTGAAATGACATAGGTGTCTCCCAAAAGATAATAAGACGATGTACAAAAGTCATTATTGTGGAAAAAAAACAAAATTTCTTAGCTTTTATTTACATTTGAGCAAAAAGTGTCCAGTCCAAAAATATTCATACCCTTCTCAATAATCAAAAGAAAAGCCTTTATTGGCTATTACAGCAATCAAGCGCTTCCTATAATTGCAGACCAGTTTTTAGCATGTCTCCACAGGTGTTTTTGCCCATTCATCTTTAGCAATTAACTCCAAATCTTTCAGGTTGGAGGGTCCTCTTGCCATCACCCGGATCTTTAGCACCCTCCACAGATTCTCAATTGGATTCAAGTCAGGGCTCTGGCTGGGCCACTCCAAAACGTTAATGTTGTTGTCTGCTAACCATTTCTTCACCACTTTTGCTGTGTGTTTTGGGTCATTGTCATGCTGAATTGTCCACTGGTGCCCAAGGCCAAGTTCCTCTGCAGACTGACTGATGTTGTCATTGAGAATCCCTATGTATTGCTCTTTTTTCATGGTGCGGTTTACTGCAATTAGGTTGCTTGGTCCATTGGCTGGAAAAAAAAAACCCAAAGCATTAGGTTCCCATCACCATTTTTGACAATGGGGATGGTGTTGAAGGTTTGTTTGTTTGTTTGTTTTTTACACACAAAATGAAGGAAACCTCATTGTGACCAAAACATTCTATTTGTTTCATCTGACCATAACACAGAGATAAACATTTGCAAAGGCCAATCAAGCTTTTGTGTGCCTTATCTGGAGAAGTGGTGACCTCCTTGGTCTGCACCAGCAGTATGCAGTATCCATTGGATTGTCTGACTTGAGAGATTGCCACCAGCAGAGCCCAGATTCACCAGGATGGCCTTGGTAGTGATCCTTGGAAGCTTTTTCACCTTTCTCACTATCCTCCTGGCCAGCACAGGTGTCACTTTTAGCTTCCGACTACATCCTCTAAGATTTTTAAACAGTAAGGAACATCTTGTATTTTTTAATAATACTTTGCACTGTGGCCACTGGAACTTGAAAACATTTAGAAATGGCCTTGTAGCCCTTTCCTGACTTGCGAGCAGTCACAATGTGCAGCTGCAGGTCCTCATTGAGCTCCTTTGTCTTAGCCATGACTGTCTACAAACCAACTGCAGAGAGCTGCTGCTTTTCACCTATTGAGTTGATAAAACTGCTGTTCCCAATTAATCAGGGTAATTAGGATGCTTTAGAACAGCTTGGACTATTTGGAATGGTATAGCACTTTGGATTTTCCCACGGATTGTGATAGTTTGTGAAGGGTATGAATAATTTTGGACTGGACACCTATGTTATTTGCCATCAAAAAATGACTTTCTGGTTGAATAAAAGTAACTAAGTCAAAATTTGCCAGGGGTATGAATAATTATGGGCAGCACTATAGACCATTTCAGTGGGATATGTAGCGATAAAGTTATTGGTGAATGAATAAGAGGAGCATTATGTGAAAATTGCTCTGGTACAGAAGGGGAAAAAACAGTGGCAGGAAAGTGGATAAAGGGAACCTAAACTGAGAAGGATATGGATTTTTCCTTTTAAAATAATACCAGTTGCCTGACTCTCCTGCTGATTCGGTGTCTCTAATACTTTTAGCCACAGCCCCTCAACAAGCATGCAGATCAGGTGCTCTAACTGAAGTCAGACTGGATTAGCTGCATGCTTGTTTCAGGTGTGTGATTCAGCCACTACTGCAGCCAAAGAGAAAAGCAGGACTGCCAAACAACTGGTATTGTTTAAAAGGAAACATCCATAACCCTCTCTGTTAAGGTTCCCTTTAACCTTCTGCCGCCCGCGACACGCCAGTAGGCGTGGCCGCGGCGGCAGCCCCAGGAACACCTAACGCCAATTGGCGTAAAGTCCTGGGGCTCTGTTTTGCATGAGATCGCGCGCATGGTGCGCGCGCATCTCATGCTCGGAGGGCGGAGCTCCGCCCCGCCTTCAGTCTCCGAGCGGCTATTGCCGCTCGGGAGACTGTTAGACGGCGATCACGCCGTCTATTTACTAGGTGCAGCGCTGCGATGAGCAACAGCGCTGCACTGGGGACAGCCGTGTAGGGAGGGTAGAAATTTAAAGTAACAGGGTTTTTTTAAAACAAAACAAAACAATAAACTTTATTAAAAAAAATAAATAAACATGGGGGGAGCGATCAGACCCCACCAACAGAGAGCTCTGTTGGTGGGGAGAAAAGGGGGGGGGATCACTTGTGTGCTGAGTTGTGCGGCCCTGCAGCTTGGCCTTAAAGCTGCAGTGGCCAATTTAGCTAAAAATTGCCTGGTCACTAGGGGGGTTTAGCCCTGCAGTCCTCAAGTGGTTAAGCCACACAATGTAATACCATTTAAAAGCAGATCCAAAATCTAAGCAGAGAAAAAAAAAATTGTAGCAGAGAAAAACAGAAAGGCAGCAGAAGTAGCTCTTTTTGACTTTCCAAGCTAACAGCTATTTAAAATTACATTATCTGTGAGTCTCTCGGCGTCCGGTCACTGCCACATGTTATTTCACCCTTCTGCACCATTGCAGAGCTTTAAGCACATTGATGCTTTGATGCTTGTGGGGGCTATAAGAACCTAGTGGAACTCTTCTTTAGCCCCTTCCCGCAAAATGGCCACGTTTATAAACGTCCTATTTGTGTACCTTTAGTGCAAATCAGGCGTTTATATAAACATCCATACGCATGCACACATTTATACCCTTCAACCTATGGGATAAAGTGGTTAAAACGCAGCCAACACAAAGAGGTAGTTGCTGCCATTGAGAGTTTTTTTTAGTTTCTTAAAAGTGTAGATCAGGAAGCAGTTAGGGGGTCATTGCCATTTTTTAAATGGAAAAACTAAGAAATTGAGTATTCAGTCGATCACAGTGGGCTAACAGGATACAGGAGAGGAGAAAGAGATTGGTGAGTGGACAACATGGGAGGTAAGCATGACCGGTGTGTTTATTTGGACTTTTCAGTTCAGGTTTGCTTTGAGCTATTTTTTTTCTTTTTTACACACACACACAAACACAGTTAAGCACTGTTCACAAAAAAAATGCAATTGCCATCACAAAACATGCTGCAATCCAATTGTGATTTTCTCTATTTACACAGATTGCATTGTACTGTGATTGATATGTGATCAGGCAATGTTAGCTTTGCATAACTATTTCAGACATGAATTAAAAAAAAAAAAACACACAAAAAGCGTGGAACTATGATAAAATGGAAGCTCACAATAAAATCGTATAGCACTACTTGCTATGTAATTTTCTTGGGCTCCCACTGGGCACCGTAATTACTATGTTATCCGCAAATCGGACTGGAACACAGTTGGTGTGAGAGGGCTTTTTGTCCACGTTCACAAGCGTTTATCTGCTTTTCTAAACACATCTGCAGTTCCATTTAGGAACCACTACTGCATGTTTTTTTTTTCTATTGGGAACAGGAAGACCAAAATGCAGCATTCTATGCGCTGATGTCTTGGGAAAAAACAGTGCATGATTGAGAACACTACAATGGGCTTTCTTAGGAAAATGCATGCCAATTCCAAAACACGAAGAAATATCCAATGGAAATGGACCTTAAGTGACTACAATCTCCTTTCAGGCCACAGATTCCTGGCATTCTGCCTAGATATACTTTTCAGCCCATATCTTGTCTCTATTGGAAAACATGTCTTTGGTGCTCTCTCTATTCCCAGTTTTCAGATCTCAGCAGTTACCAAGCAACTGCAATGTTTTCCAGTATGATCAATGAAGCCAACTAAGTAAGAGGTGCTGGGATACTTTGCTCTCCAAGGCACTGCTATTGTGTCAGTGTTACAGTGTTTTCTGCTGTGTACCATCTCCCCCTACCCCCCCCCCCTTCCCATGTGTACCCACATACAATGTGTACATTGTACAAAGTGTACCCACTATACCAAACCATACCTGCCAGCAGTCACAGTGTGAAGCTAGTCTGTACCTGTCAGCAGTCAAAGTGTGGTGACAGTAATTACCTGTCAGTATGCATAGTGTGGTGATCTGTCAGCAATCACAGATTGTTGACAGTTCAAACTTTGACGACATGGTAAACAGTAGTGAACAGTTGGCAGTAACAATGTGGTAAGTCACTTACAGTCAGAAGTCAGTGTGGTGACTGGCAGCAGTCACTGTGTGCTAACAGTAACTACTTGTAAGCAGTGGTTACCTGTCAGCAGTCACATTAGGATGACATCACTCACATTGTGGTGAAACTACCAATCTGTCAACAGTCACAGCACTGTATTAGTCCATCCCTGTCCACAGCCATGGAATAGTGACTGTTCTGACCATACAACCTTCACAATGTGATGACGGTATTTACCTGTCAACAGTCACAGTGTGGTGAAACTAATTGCCTGTCACTAGTTCAGTATTCTCCCCAGAATTATTTTCCAGCCGGGTGGCATGAAATAGTAGCCAGGTTGCATGAAAAAGTATCCGGGTGTAGAGAGATGAGAGAATGCAGGACTGGTGCTTCTGTGAGTAACTATGCTTATAGCTTAGCAGGAGGCGAGCCGATGACAGCCGGGTGCTCACCAAAACTAGCCAGAGCCTGGGAGGACACTGTAGTTATGGTGTGGTGACATTTCCTACCTGCGGCGAGTCAGTGTGATGACCTTCTGTACCTGTTAACAGTCATGCATTAGTCATTGTCCATAACCGGTCCACCTGTTCAGTCAAAGTAGTGACATTTTCTACCTCTCAGCAGTCAAAGGGGTTGATTCACTATAACAAATAGGCTGCCTGTCACTTGACAGGAAACTTGACAGGCAACCTATTAGGCCAAAGTGCGGGGATAATGTCCTTTAAAGTGATTGGACCCGCAGGGGCTCAGGGCAGGACAGGTGGAGCTCTAGTTATTGCCAATTAGCAGGCACAAGTTCGTAGCGCTCGCTGTGCTACTCTGATAAGGCATGTTAACACTTATAAGGTGTGCTAACTCTGATAAGGCACACTATTTGTTATAGTGAATCAACCCCAAAGTGTGATGAAAGCCTCTACCTGTTATCAGTCACACTGTGATCACAGTCCCTACCTGTCTGCAGTAATGGCATGGCAACAGCTCCTACCTATCCGCAGTCACATTGTGGTGACACTAATTTCCACTTAGCTGACACAGTACACAGACAGTCCCGACCTGTCAGCAATCAGCTGATCAGCAATGTGGTGATAATACTTGCCTATCACTCCTCTCAAGCTAAAGGATTGTTACTGCAGCAAGGGACAAACATCCCAGCTGGAAGAGGAGGAGCTAGAGATTGTGACTGCAGCAGAAATAAACATCCCAGCTGGAAGAGGAGGAGCTAGAGATTGTGACTGCAGCAGGGAAAAACATCCCATCAGGCAGAGGAGCTAGAGATTGTGACTGCAGCAGGCACAAACATCCCAGCTGGCAGAGGAGAAGCTAGAGATTGTGATTGCACCTGGGAAAAACATCCTATCTGGCAGAGGAGGAGCTAGAGCTTGTGACTGCAGCAGGAACAAACATCCCATCAGGCAGAGGAGCTAGAGATTGAGACTGCAGCAGGCACAAACATCCCAGCTGGCAGAGGAGAAGCTAGAGATTGTGATTGCACTGGGAAAAAACATCCCATGTGGCAGAGGAAAAGCTAGAGCTTGTGACTGCAGCAGGAACAAACATCCCATCAGGCAGAGGAGCTAGAGATTGTGACAGCAGCAGGAACAAACATCCCAGCAGGCAGAGGAGAAGCTAGAGATTGTGACTGCAGCAGGCACAAACATCTCAGCTGGAAGAGGAGAAGCCAGAGATTGTGACGTATGCGTCATGCACGCGCATGCGTCGTGCAGCGTGACAAGAGTCCGGGGGCGGACAGGAAGTGCATGGCTGGCCCTATTGGTATATATATTGCTGAATCTGTACTGGTATTGAGGCAAGCTTATTTTGGGGGTACCGAATTCCCAATGAGGCCGTTAGCAACGGCAAAACATGTCAAATATGGGCACCCTTAGTTGAACCCACACAACCGGATGACCCCTGCATACTGCTGCCATCCTATCCTAAATTGCCTTCCAGACTGTTATGTTGTAGGATTTCAGAACTATGCTGATTTTTCACCGATGTTATCTGCTGCTACAGTCTATCTGCTGCCTATATGCATATGGAATGTGAACTGCTTACAGGAGTGCCTGTGCTGAGTTTTTGCTATGAACATTGATCAGTTTTGGAAGTCACTATTTACTTGGTGTGAATCTGCGACTGGGATTTCATCATGTCCACCTGATTTTTTATATGCACATGCATTTCAAGTTTTGGATCAACATGTCTTCATTACCTCAAGATTAATTATTTGCATTGGATTTGGGACTACTCTGCGATTGGGATTGATACACATCTGATCTGACTATGCAAGAGCTACAGTCCATGATGCATTGGAGGTTTACTCTATTGCTAGTCCTTTGCAATTCGAATCATCTAGCCGGATGGACTTTTGCTTTATGCAGCCACATGGAAAGTTTGGTAGGGTTTACCTGCAATTGCACAGTGTGGACTGCAGCCACACTGTATTTGTCATCATCTGGGGTGTGTGTGGGTGTGGGTTCATATCTTTTAGAATTTGATGGGGGTGTTGGGGTTTTGTAGTGTACTGTCTTAATATCTGTAATCTTTTAGAATGATCTAATAACTTTGTGTTTATACCGACATGCACCCAAGAGCCAATTCTGTTCTGTTGCTTCTACAACAGCAGGGACAAACTTCCCAGCTAGAAGACGAGAAGCTAGAGATTGTGACTGCAGCAGGGACAAACTTCCCAGCTAGAAGAGGAGGAACTAGAGATTGTGACTGCAGCAGGGAAAAACATCCCGTCTGGCAGAGGAGGAGCTAGAGATTGTGGCTGCAGCAGGGACAAACATCTCAACTAGCATAGGCGCAGCTTGAGATTGTGGCTGCAGCCACATCGGTTTGGTGAATGAACAAGGATATAAATAACCTGTTCACACAGGAAATTGCCATATCTGGTAAACCTTTCCCCTCACTGAAGCCTGCTGAGAAGTCCAGAGCTCTCTGGCCACCCCCACTGTGTTACTGCTTCCCGCCTTCAGCTTGGCAGCCACAGCACGATAACCAAACTGCCAACATAAAACAACTCTAAGGCAAGGGGTCACACTTGGGTCCACTGATAAATGGCTGTGTTTTCCATGGACAATTCTTTGTAGCTTCGCTGCACTGGGCTTACAACCAGTTGACTATCGACAATAGTGAATCACATGCAGTGTGCATAAAACAGCAACACTGTTTGTTTCGTTTTTTCACGTACGAAAAATGCACATTACCACTCCTGCACTGCAATTCTCCACTGGGAAGTAGTATATGCGTTTACCCATGTGGTGCAGCAAAGTGCATGCAAGTCTTGTCTTCTTGCAAGTGTTCAGAAATCGTCACTTTGAGGCACCCTTGTCCCCGCAACATGTTGTGGGCGATTCTTTGTTTTACTGTCACTCTGCAATTGCATTTTCCTCACGATTTTTCATTTTCAGGTGCGATTTTTCATTTTACGGCAAAATATATTAGACTTACCAATGTGTGCAATAGTTGGGGGGAAAAAAGCAAAAAGCTGTCAGATTTTTTACAAAAGAAAACCCCCCACAAACATAGGAATGTTGTTGAACACAAAATAACTTGGTATGGCCCCATTCATACCTAAAAACAAACCAAGAGGGCTGGTGCACACCAGAGCGGATTTGAAGTGTTTTTTGAAACGCTTGCAGAGGGAAAAACCGCTTGCCTAATGAAAGTGAATGGGATAGTGCACACCAGAGCGGTTCGGTTTTTCCACAAGCGCAAACTCAGGGGCTAGATTTCTGAGGCGTTTCTGTCTCAATGTTAAAGTATAGGAAAGTGGAAAACAGCTCTGAAAAACGCTAGATCGGAGCGGTTTTCCAGGCGTTTTTGTTACAGAACCTGTTCAGTAACAGCTTTTACTGTAACAATATTTGTAATCTGCAACACAAAAACGCACCAAAAAACGCAATGCATTTTTAGAAAACCTCTCTAAACATGCCTAGAATCGCTCTGAAATCTGCTTCAAAAACCTCTAGCGTTTTGAAGATCTGCTAGAGGTTTTTGGTGTACACTGGGCCAAACAGTGTGTGGCAAGCACCAATGGAGGAACAAATAATCAATCAAGACGTGCTCTCAACTCTAGTCACCTGTGCACTACAGGTATCTCTCCATACAAAAATTCCAGCGAGTCAGCACCGTCCTTAGTAAAAAAAAAAAAAAAGCTCTTTTATTAGGTATCAAAAAAGTGATGTCTGCTTGTACATCATGGACTTTTAACTTTTTTGAGACCTAAAAACAAAAACGCAAATGTTTGTGTGCGGTTTACCCAGACCCCCCCCCCCCCCACACACACACACACACACACACACACACCCGGCAATCCACTCCTTGCTGCGTTTTGTAAAAGGCACTTTTCTAAGCGCTTTTTCAGAGCAGTTTTGTAATTCACTTTCTGACACAAGTCAGGTAGTGAATTTTTTGACCTGGAAAAGGTTGAATACAAATGTATTTATTCTTAAAACCGCGAAACGCAATTAAAGCGATTTTGTGAGCATTTTGTTTTTTTCCTATGCCTTCTATTATAGCAAAAACGTCTCAAAATTGGTACACGCACCGCTTTGCTGAGCGGATACGAATCGCTCAGCTGTGAACTCTCTCATAGGAAATCATTGCACAAGCGTGTAGGCAATTTTAAAATCGCTTGAAAAAGGCGGAAACACCCCTAGGCCTTGATTCACAAAGTGGTGCTAAGTGTTAGCACGTCTAAACGAGCTTTTCGCGCGCAAAACTTTACGCGCACACTGCACAGAGCGCAGGGCGCTCCGCGCGAAGTGCCCATTAAAGCCTATGGGACTTAGCGCGCTCTGATTGAGAAATCCGGTGCTAACCTACTTAGCACCCTGGTTAGCACGTCTATAGACTTTAGAGGTGCTAAGTAGGTTAGCACCGCTTTGTGAATCAAGCCCCTAGTGTGAACGGGTCCTCAATGTGCGTTTTCCCCATATATAGCAAATAGAACACAATTTTGATAAGCATGCTCCCTACCTACAGCATTACAAAAACTTATCTGACAATGTCCAAAAATGCTAGCAGTTACTTTTTATTATTTCTGAGCCAAAGTTATGCTCGCAGGGCGCACGTGGTTGAAGTTTACCTTCGAAAAGTTTCATAACAAGAGCAAAATACTTCTTCTGCCAAGACATCCGTCGTTGCTCAGCATTACCCCTGGAGGGGCCCCGTCAGGGCCGGTTGTTGGCAGCAGCCCCGGAGCCGCAGCTCTGCCGCCGGGGGAGAGAGGTAATAAATAACCCGGAGAGAGAGCGAGCAGCGTCTGACCTAACAAATACCCACTGGAAAATCAGCACATCCCACCCCCGAGCCTGGAGCCAGCTGCAGACAGACAGACAGTCAGGGATGCGAGCTAGAGGCTGCCAATAATATAACCTCCCACATACCTGTCAGGGTAATGTCTATTGCTGCGAGTCATCGTGCGGGACGCTCTGGCCTCGTGCTCGCAGATCAGCGCCGCTGCTGTCACCACGCTGCAGATATATGGCTGTCGCGCGTCTTCCACATACAGGGGAATAACTGGAGAATTACTACTCGGATAAAAGGCGCAGAATTCATTTTCAAAGGTTTTTTTTTTTGGTTTTTTTTTTTTAGCGGAACTGAAGGCTCCCTTAAAAAAAAAAAAGTTTCACGTACCTGGGGCTTCTGCTAGCCCCAGCCCCCTGCTGCCGACCTCGACCTGTGCCCACGCTGTTTCAAAACAATTCCCCCGCCAGGCTGCCACGGCTCACTTTCACGTAGGGTGGCCACTTGCAGAACCCCAAAAAGGAGGACATCGCACCCTGAAAAGGAGGACATCGTACTGAGCGTGCCAAAAATGGGCCTGGGCAGGCATTAAGTGGGCGTGGTTATGGGTGGGGCCAAATACACATGACCTTAGCAGTGGTGTAAATGGTCTGCCAGGGAAGTTTGAGCTATGCCGTAGTGTAGCCCCCAAAAATAGATGTAATCTGACAGCATTTCACCAAAAATATGCGTAATCTGGTAGAAGTTCCTCCAAAATACAAATAATATGGCAGTGGTTCCCCCAAAATAGACAATGTGGCAGCAGCAGTTCCACCAACATACACATAATCTGGAACCAGTTCCCCAAAATACGCGCAACCTGGCAGCGGATCACCCAAAATACACATAACACCCAAAATACATATAATCTGGCAGCAGTGGTCCTCCTAACATACACAATCTGGCAGCAGTTCCCCAAAATACACGTAATCTGGCAGCGGTTCCCCATAAATACAGATAATCTGACAGAAGTTACCCCAAAATAGGTACCCCCAGCATAGGTAGCCAGGTCTATAGGTGTCCCCAGTATAAGTAGTCATGAGTATAGTTGTCCCCTGAGGACAGCAGGAGATAAGAGTTCTGATGTAAAAATAAAGAAAAGTGAAGCAGCTGACTTGTGTGTCCCTCTCCTGCATTCAAACAGAACAGTGCTGTTACAATCTCCCC
The DNA here is from genome assembly GCF_040937935.1 of Hyperolius riggenbachi. Lineage (NCBI taxonomy): Eukaryota > Metazoa > Chordata > Amphibia > Anura > Hyperoliidae > Hyperolius > Hyperolius riggenbachi. The sequence continues at coordinate 254,652,165 of NC_090651.1, read as the reverse complement.
CGATGATCTATAGCAGCGAGCATCAGCTCACCCGTACTGTGCCCGAGCAGCACTAGTGACCAGCCAGCCATGTGTGCCAGGCTGCCATATACATGTATGGGAACATTGGGAAGGACACTCACTTGCTGGCCTCGGGACGACTCTTCCACGGGCTCCTCTTGAAGGAGGTTTTACCGATGCTGGTGTTCCTGGCACTGGCAGTTGGCGGCTAGTGGCTGTCTGTGCGGCTCTGGGTCGCGCTCGCTGGGTCGGCTCCTCCTCCCCGCCCGCCCGCCAGCCAATTATGGACGGGCTGCCTCTGTTCCCATCACTGCTGCGTTCCAGGCAGCGCCACTGCGCCTGTGCACCAGCGTTAGGGAGATGGAGGAGGAGGAGAGGGCCAAAAAGGAGGACATTTGGCTGTCCTCCCTTGCCTTCCACCGGACGGAGGACCACAGGTCCAAAAACCGGACTGTCCAGCGGAAATCCGGACGGATGGCCACCCTACTTTCACGTCACGCAGTGGGTGTTCACTGCGCCTGCACAAGTACATTTGAAATCGGCGCTGGTAGACTTGGGCGCAGGATACAGCTGTTATATGGCTGATCCTGCTTCTGGACAAGTCCGGGCCGTGTTAATTACTATTCCCCCTCCATGCCGCCATGGATGGTAGGGAATGAAATAATTCGGCTTCCCTGCTATTGCTGGAGGTCGAATTATTGTGATTTTTAAGCAACCATGGCTCCGTCTTCTGACGGTGCCGACGTAACTCACTGAGCGCCGCTATAGACTGATTCCCATTATAGTCTATGGCAGCGCTGGCTACACCCAAATCTATCAGCGCCGAAAAGCACTGCTTCGGCCTGCACGGCCTTGGCTGCACGCATCTTTGTTCACGCTCCCAGTAGAAATGTTATCGTATTGCGTATGCTCAGAATGCTCGTGGCTACTGGAACGTGTACGAAGGTACGCGTGGCCAGGACGCAGTTGACATTGACTTCCACAGCGTGAAGAAAAGTGAGCCACGGCGGAGGAACGGAGGATCGTTTTGAAACTGCGTGGGCACAGGTCAGCTGCAGGGGGCTGGCAGAAGCCCCAGGTAAGTGAAACTTTTGCGCTGATTATAAAAGATTATCAGGCGCACAAAACGTCTCGCATATTTTAATACAGGATTTTGTGACGTCTAGTGCCAGTAATAAATGTATGCTTTTGTCCTGATTCCTTTCCTAAAAATTAGTTTGACATTTTCTAGAAAAGTGACTGGACATTGGCACTAATGCTAGCCATGAACTGTAAACACTAGATCTTGCAATCAATTGAATTTTCTGGAATTTGATCATCAAACAGTGCTCCACTTTACTTTCATTTAAGGTGACCATTAATGATTTAGTGATGAAACACTACACTTTATAGAGAATTTATGTGTGCATCAAACCAAGTAACACCAGACAACCCTGGCTTTGCAAATTTGGCCTAATTGGCTATTCACGAGACATAGCTCATGCTAATATGCTTTTGCATGCCAAAGTTAAAACCAAGACCACAAAGCGGTTGCCCTGCGGGAATTATTTCATGCTATATTAGCACTATCCAGGAGCGCCACGGGGAGGCTTCCCAATGCCCCCATACAACCGGGGTGCCGCGGGGCCCCAAGCTCTCTCACTGCCTAGAAACCACAGCGGCATCCCGGAGGGGGAGGTGCAGGCGACCCCCCCAAGCATGGCCAGCGCTGGGAAGAGCTGCCCGCACCTGCCTCCCAAAATTTTAAAACAGGCACTTACCTTAACATCCATTGCGTTCTGCTACATGAGTGCGACTTGGGAGTGAACACATGAGAAAGGAGTGAAGCATGGGCCACTCCAAGCTTCGGAGCTCAGATCTGGCTTTCACACAACACTCCAAGGGGGGGGGGGGAGGGCAGGCGCAGACAGCTCACTCCAGGGCTCTCACCTCCTAGAACAAGCCGTCCACCACCCGCCTCCAAAAAGGGATAGAAATGAAACACTACACTTTATAGAGAATTTATGTGTGCATCAAACCAAGTAACACCTGGGGGGGTCGCCTGCACCTCCCAGCCTTCCCCTCCGGGATGCCACAGTGGTTTCCAGGCAGTGAGAGAGCTTGGGGCCCCGCGGCACCCCGGTTGTATGAGGGCATTGGGAAGCCTCCCCGTGGCGCTCCTGGATAGTGCTTATGTAGCATGAACTAATTCCCGCAGGGCAACCGCTTTGTGGTATTGGTTTTAACCCTGCAAACTTTGGCATGCGAAAGCAAATGCATATTTGCATGAGCTATGTCTTGTGAGTAGCCAGTTAGGCCAAATTTGCAAAGCCAGATTTGTCAGGTGTTACTTGGTTTGATGCACACATAAATTCTCTATGAAGTGTACAATTTTTAGTGAGCAATCATATTTTTTATCAGAAGATTCAGATCATATTTAACCCCCCTGGCGGTCTAAAAAATTCCGCCAGGAGGCAGCGCAGCAGTTTTTTTTTTGTCTTAAATCATGTAGCGAGCCCTGGGCTCAGCGGCATCCCCCCGCCCGCTTCGATCAGGAAATCCCGTTCAAAGAACTTGCTGATTTTTAACAAAACAACTTAACTTGCAGTCTTCACCACTGGGAATAGGAGGCACAGATCTACGCAGCTCTGATCATGTGCGTAGCCTGGGAGTTCTAATTGATGGGGATTTAAACTTCAGAACTCACATCTCTGCTGTGGTGAAATCATCCTATTTTCAACTTAAGAACATCGCAAAAATCAAGCACCTCATCCCCCCAGAAGATCTACCAACTTTAGCTTATGCCTTCATTACCTCCCGACTGGACTACTGCAATGCTCTCTACACTGGCCTTCCAAAAAAGGACTTGTACCGGCTACAGCTGATACAGAACACTGCTGCCAGACTGCTAACCAACCAAGCAACCCTGTCACTGCCACATAACGCCAGTCCTGCACTCCCTTCACTGGCTACCTATAGAATGGTGGGTCCTATTCAAGATCGGCCTACTGACATTTAAATCACTGAATAATATGGGCCCTGGATACATGAAAGAAATGTTGCAGCTGCGTAGCAATCCCCACATTCTCAGATCCACAGGTTCTAATAATCTAGTCATACCCAGAGTCCACTTGGAAACTTTTGGTCCCAGAGCCTTCTGTCATGCTGCCCCTACTCCTTACCTCAACAGATCAGGACAGCTTAATCCCTGGACGTGTTTAAATCCAGACTGAAAACCCACCTGTTCAGTTTGGCATTTGCAGAAATATAACTTTTGTTGTGTGAATACTTCATCCTACTACCAATTACTGAATCTGAGAGAGCCTAAGCGCTTTGAGTCCTATTGGAGAAAAGCGCTATAGAAATGTTATTGTATTGTATTGTATTGTATAAATGTCAGAATGTAAATCAGGGAGAGAAAAGATTTTACAATGGGAAAACACTGACTAAATCATTTATACATAATTATTGTAAAAATGAAACACTTTTTTATTACATAATTTAACTGGAGTTCATCTTTAACCACTTGAGGACTGCAGTGTTAGACCCCCCCTAAAGACCAGGCCATTTTTCAATAAATTGACCACTGCAGCTTTAAGGCCTCGCTGCAGGGCCGCACAACTCAGCACACAAGTGATCCCCCCCCCTTTTCTCCCCACCAACAGAGCTTTCTGTTGGTGGGGTCTGATCACCTACCAGATGTTTGTTGTTTTTTTTTACAAATATTTATCTTATTTATTTTGTAATAAAAATAACTATTTTTTTATTTATTTTACTGTGTCCCCACCCTCCCTCCCCCCACCAGCCAATCACTGTGGTCGGACAGGCGATCACCCCTGAGCCTTTGGAGGGGACAGTCGTGCCTTGGATCGCAGCGCTGTACGGAGTGAAAAGACAGAGATTTTGCCGTCTAATAGTCTCCTAGCGGTGATCGCCGCTGGGAGATTGAAGGCGGGGCACCAAATCTATGTCGTAGAAGGGCTAGTTCACAGTGCTCAGTTGCATTGCAGAATAATTCTGCATGTCAACTCACTGCCTATACAATTCTATGGGGCTTTTTACAATACTTTTTACAATACTGCGTTGTAACTGATCACGTTATTCTAACTCGCTGCATGCAGGCTTTGCATTAAAGTCTTTGTCCAGTCTCCATTGCAATTCACAGTCATTGAAACGTGTGCGTTATGCAAATGACAAATGTGAACCTAGCTAAAGGGTAAACTGACAGAATATACTGTACTTTGAATGGATATTTTAACCACTTAAGGGACTCTGAGCACCTCTCATGGGCATGCCTTTAAGACTCCGACCAGTACTGCAAAGTACTTAAAGAGACTCCGTAACAAAAATTTTAGCAGTATTTCTCATATTCTACAAGTTCCTAAGGCTGTTCCATTGTGCTCTGGCTTACTGCAGCACTTTCTACTTGCACGGTCTTTGTAATAAATCAACTTATCTTTCCCCTGTCGGACTTGTCGGCTGTGTCTGGAAGGCTGCCAACTCTTCAGTAATGTGAACAAGTTAACTCCTTCCAAGCCCCTCCAGTGCTCCTGTGATTATTCCTCACAATGTCCCTGCTCTCACTGTCAGCTTGTCTGCTATCTGTGAGGTTGATAAACACAGACTGATAAACTGAACAAAGAATAGCTGGCTGAGGAGGAAGCTGCCTGTCAGGCTGACACGAGTTCAGACCCGAGACTACAGGCTATAAAGACACAGCTTGTCATGCTTCATTGACACAAAGCTCTTTCAAAACTTGCACATAACCTCTGGATACTGAATTCAATGTGTAACCCACTGAATTCTCTGTGTACTCACTGTGTATTAACCTGCTGGGCGGTCTGGACGAGCTCAGCTCGTCCAGTACCGCCGGAGCCTGCCGCTCAGGCCCTGCTGGGCCGATTTGGCTCAAATAAAAAGCAGCACACGCAGCCGGCACTTTGCCAGCCGCGTGTGCTGCCTGATCGCCGCCGCTCTGCGGCGATCCGCCGCGAGCAGCGGCGAAAGAGGGCCCCCCTAGCCGCCTGAGCCCAGCGTAGCCGGAACAAAAAGTTCCGGCCAGCGCTAAGGGCTGGATCGGAGGCGGCTGACGTCAGGACGTCGGCTGACGTCGATGACGTCACTCCGCTCGTCGCTATGGCGACGATGTAAGCAAAACAAGGAAGGCCGCTCATTGCGGCCTTCCTTGTTTATTCTGGGCGCCGGAGGCGATCGAAAGATCGCCTCCGGAGCGCCCTCTAGTGGGCTTTCATGCAGCCAACTTTCAGTTGGCTGCATGAAATAGTTTTTTTTTTATTAAAAAAAAACCCTCCCGCAGCCTGCCTGGCGATCTTAATAGAACGCCAGGCAGGTTAACTGAGTTCACTGCTCTGCTGATGTACTTCCGGTTTTGGTGGCCATCTTTTCTGTTTACAAAACAGTTTATAAAACAGTTTTTTTACCCTTTATTGCAGCGGAGAGCAGCACAAATAATACAGAGGGGGCTAGGAGATGACTCCAAACAGGCAGGGATGTTTGTTTATACATTTTGTCAATACAGATTCTCTTTAAAGAGACTCTGAAGTTTCTAAAAAAACGTATTTTTATTTAATAATTATGATTAATAACTTAGCCCTAACTAAACCGCCGCATTCCCGCCGCTCTAAACTATCTAAATCCCCCCTAACGCGCCCTCCCTCTCCCCTGCAAATCCACAACTTTCTTAGTCGTGGATTTTGCTGCCCGCATTAGCTTCTGTGTGAGGCAGGGCCAGGCTCGTACTGAGCCACCGAACCACCGATGGTCCCATCGGTAGGACCCGGCTGCCCTGCCTCCTGGGGACCCCAGAGCTGAGAGGGAGGGGGGCACAGCTTGGAAGGGGGGAAATTGGGCACAGAGCGGTGGGGAGTGGGGGAAGCCTCCCCCCCCCACTCCCTCACCTAGGGCCCCCCCCCCCTTCCGCGCAACCCCTTCCTCCAGAAGTGAAGCCAGCAGCGAGCAGAGAATAGCTACTGAGACTCAGATGATGCTAGCTCCGCATGCCGCTGCTGCCTGCTGGTCTCCGTCTCCTACAGTGACGCTGTCCAATCACACTTTCGCAGTACTTCCTGCGAGAGCATGATTGGACAGCGTCACTACAGGAGACAGAGACCAGCAGGCCAGCAGCGGCATGCGGAGTGGAGCGGAGCTAGCATCATCTGAAACTCGGTAAGCTATTTTCCGCTCGCTGCTGGCTGCACTTCTGGAGGAGGGGGGTGCGCGGAAGGGGGGCCCCTAGATCAGGGAGGGGGGAGGCTTCCCCGCTGATCTGTGCCCGCTGCCCCTCCTTCCAAGCTGGGGGGGACTTGCATTTTGTGGGGGTATCTGCCACCAACCTGATTGCATTTTGTGGGGGTATCTGCAGCCAACTTTTGTGGGGATATCTGCCACCAACCTGATTGCATTTTGTGGGGGTATCTGCAGCCAACCTGACTGCATTTTGTGGGGGTATCTGCCGTCAACCTGATTGCATTTTGTGGGGGTATCTGCCACCAACCTGATTGCATTTTGTGGGGGTATCTGCTACCAACCTGATTGCATTTTGTGGGGGTAACTTCAGCCAACCTGATTGCATTTTGTGGGGGTATCTGCCGCCAACCTGATTGCATTTTGTGGGGGTATCTGCAGCCAACCTGATTGCATTTTGTGGGGGTATCTGCAGCCAACCTGATTGCATTTTGTGGGGGTATCTGCAGCCAACCTGATTGCATTTTGTGGGGGTATCTGCCACCAACCTTATTGCATTTTGTGAGGGTATCTGCCACCAATTTGATTGCATTTTGTGGGGGTATCTGCCACCAACCTTATTGCATTTTGTGGGGGTATCTGCAGCCAACCTGATTGCATTTTGTGGGGGTATCTGCCGTCAACCTGACTGCATTTTGTGGGGGTATCTGCCACCAACCTGATTGCATTTTGTGGGGGTATCTGCCACAAACCTGATTGAATTTTGTGGGGGTATCTGCTGCCAACCTGATTGCATTTTGTGGGGGTATCTGCAGCCAACCTGATTGCATTTTGTGGGGGTATCTGCCACCAACCTGATTGCATTTTGTGGAATATCTGCCACCAACCTGATTGCATTTTGTGGGGGTATCTGCCACCAACCTGATTGCATTTTGTGGGGGTATCTGCAGCCAACCTGATTGCATTTTGTGGGGGTATCTCCCACCAGCCTGATTGCATTTTGTGGGGGTATCTGCAGCCAACCTGATTGCATTTTGTGGGGGTATCTGCCACCAACCTGATTGCATTTTGTGCAGGTATCTGCAGCCAACCTGATTGCATTTTGTGGGGGTATCTGCCACCAGCCTGATTGCATTTTGTGGGGGTATCTGCAGCCAACCTGATTGCATTTTGTGGGGGTATCTGCCATCAACCTGATTGCATTTTGTGAGGGTATCTGCAGCCAACCTGACTGCATTTTGTGGGGATATCTGCCGTCAACCTGATTGCATTTTGTGGGCGTATCTGCCACCAACCTGATTGCATTTTGTGGGGGTATCTGCAGCCAACCTGATTGCATTTTGTGGGGGTATCTGCCACTAACCTGATTGCATTTTGTGGGGGTATCTGCAGCCAACCTGATTGCATTTTGTGGGGGTATCTGCCACCAGCCTGATTGCATTTTGTGGGGGTATCTGCAGCCAACCTGATTGCATTTTGTGGGGGTATCTGCCACCAACCTGATTGCATTTTGTGGGGGTATCTGCAGCCAACCTGACTGCATTTTGTGGGGGTATCTGCTGTCAACCTGATTGCATTTTTTGGGGGTATCTGCAGCCAACCTGATTGCATTTTGTGGGGGTATCTGCCACCAACCTGATTGCATTTTGTGGGGGTATCTGCAGCCAACCTGATTGCATTTTGTGGGGGTATTTGCCACCAACCTGATTGCATTTTGTGGGGGTATCTGCAGCCAACCTGATTGCATTTTGTGGGGGTATCTGCCACCAGCCTGATTGCATTTTGTGGGGGTATCTGCAGCCAACCTGATTGCATTTTGTGGGGGTATCTGCCACCAACCTGACTGCATTTTGTGGGGGTATCTGCTGTCAACCTGATTGCATTTTGTGGGGGTATCTGCAGCCAACCTGATTGCATTTTGTGGGGGTATCTGCCACCAACCTGATTGCATTTTGTGGGGGTATCTGCAGCCAACCTGATTGCATTTTGTGGGGGTATCTGCCACCAACCTGATTGCATTTTGTGGGGGTATCTGCCGCCAACCTGATTGCATTTTGTGGGGGTATCTGCGGCCAACCTGATTGCATTTTGTGGGGGTATCTGCCACCAACCTGATTGCATTTTGTGGGGGTATCTGCCACCAACCTGATTGCATTTTGTGGGGGTATCTGCAGCCAACCTGATTGCATTTTGTGGGGGTATCTGCCACCAACCTGATTGCATTTTGTGGGGGTATCTGCCACCAGCCTGATTGCATTTTGTGGGGGTATCTGCAGCCAACCTGATTGCATTTTGTGGGGGTATCTGCCACCAACCTGATTGCATTTTGTGGGGGTATCTGCCACCAACCTGATTGCATTTTGTGGGGGTATCTGCAGCCAACCTGATTGCATTTTGTGGGGGTATCTGCCACCAGCCTGATTGCATTTTGTGGGGGTATCTGCAGCCAACCTGATTGCATTTTGTGGGGGTATCTGCCACCAACCTGATTGCATTTTTTGGGGGTATCTGCAGCCAACCTGACTGCATTTTGTGGGGGTATCTGCAGCCAACCTGATTGCATTTTGTGGGGGTATCTGCAGCCAACCTGATTGCATTTTGTGGGGGTATCTGCAGCCAACCTGATTGCATTTTGTGGGGGTATCTTCAGCCAACCTGATTGCATTTTGTGGGGGTATCTGCAGCCAACCTGATTGCATTTTGTGGGGGTATCTACCACCAACCTGGTTGCATTTTGTGGGGGTATCTGCCACCAACCTTATTGCATTTTGTGGGGGTATCTGCAGCCAACCTGATTGCATCCTGTGGGGGTATCTGCCGTCAACCTGATTGCATTTTGTGGGGGTATCTGCCACCAACCTGATTGCATTTAGTTGGGGTATCTGCCACAAACCTGATTGCATTTTGTGGGGGTATCTGCCGCCAACCTGATTGCATTTTGTGGGGGTATCTGCAGCCAACCTGATTGCATTTTGTGGGGGTATTTGCCACCAACCTGATTGCATTTTGTGGGGGTATCTGCAGCCAACCTGATTGCATTTTGTGGGGGTATCTGCCACCAACCTGATTGCATTTTGTGGGGGTATCTGCCGCCAACCTGATTGCATTTTGTGGGGGTATCTGCCACCAACCTGATTGCATTTTGTGGGGGTATCTGCCACCAACCTGATTGCATTTTGTGGGGGTATCTGCAGCCAACCTGATTGCATTTTGTGGGGGTATCTGCCACCAACCTGATTGCATTTTGTGGGGGTATCTGCAGCCAACCTGATTGCATTTTGTGGTGGTATCTGCCACAAACCTGATTGCATTTTGTGGGGGTATCTGCCGCCAACCTGATTGCATTTTGTGGGGGTATCTGCAGCCAACCTGATTGCATTTTGTGGGGGTATCTGCCACCAACCTGATTGCATTTAGTGGGGGTATCTGCCACCAACCTGATTGCATTTTGTGGGGGTATCTGCAGCCAACCTGATTGCATTTTGTGGGGGTATCTGCCACCAGCCTGATTGCATTTTGTGGGGGTATCTGCAGCCAACCTGATTGCATTTTGTGGGGGTATCTGCCACCAACCTGATTGCATTTTTTGGGGGTATCTGCAGCCAACCTGACTGCATTTTGTGGGGGTATCTGCAGCCAACCTGATTGCATTTTGTGGGGGTATCTGCAGCCAACCTGATTGCATTTTGTGGGGGTATCTGCTACCAACCTGATTGCATTTTGTGGGGGTATCTTCAGCCAACCTGATTGCATTTTGTGGGGGTATCTGCAGCCAACCTGATTGCATTTTGTGGGGGTATCTGCCACCAACCTGATTGCATTTTGTGGGGGTATCTGCCACCAACCTTATTACATTTTGTGGGGGTATCTGCAGCCAACCTGATTGCATCCTGTGGGGGTATCTGCCGTCAACCTGATTGCATTTTGTGGGGGTATCTGCCACCAACCTGACTGCATTTAGTTGGGGTATCTGCCACAAACCTGATTGCATTTTGTGGGGGTATCTGCCGCCAACCTGATTGCATTTTGTGGGGGTATCTGCAGCCAACCTGATTGCATTTTGTGGGGGTATTTGCCACCAACCTGATTGCATTTTGTGGGGGTATCTGCCACCAACCTGATTGCATTTTGTGGGGGTATCTGCAGCCAACCTGATTGCATTTTGTGGGGGTATCTGCCACAAACCTGATTGCATTTTGTGGGGGTATCTGCAGCCAACCTGATTGCATTTTGTGGGGGTATCTGCCACCAGCCTGATTGCATTTTGTGGGGGTATCTGCAGCCAACCTGATTGCATTTTGTGGGGGCATCTGCCACCAGCCTGATTGCATTTTGTGGGGGCATCTGCAGCCAACCTGATTGCATGTTGTGGGGGTATCTGCAGCCAACCTGATTGCATTTTGTGGGGATATCTGCCACCAACCTGATTGCATTTTGTGGGGGTATCTGCCACCAGCCTGATTGCATTTTGTGGGGGCATCTGCCACCAGCCTGATTGCATTTTGTGGGGGCATCTGCCACCAGCCTGATTGCATTTTGTGGGGGTATCTGCAGCCAACCTGATTGCATTTTGTGGGGGTATCTGCAGCCAACTTGATTGCATTTTGTGGGGGTATCTGCCGCCAACCTGATTACATTTTGTGGGGGTATCTGCTGCCATTTGACTACTTGATGAATTATCATGAGGCATGTAACTACTTGAATATTTTATCTAAAATGTATCTGGTCAGACCTAATCTCTGTGAATAACACCGCTACTTATTTTGTGTTTTTTTGTTGTTGTTTTTTTTAAGTCTGCCCATGACTCATCATGACCACCCTGATGTTCCAGTGCGTCGTGACACCCATTTAGTTTTGCTGCGGCGCGCGCATGCAGACATATCCCTATTGGAGACTGTCCTCAGAAGTGCTCACAATCTATTCCCTACCATAAAGTCATGCAAAATTTCTAGAGTACATGTGTATGTGTATGTGAGCCCAAAATGGGGGGGGGGGGGGAGGAGGAGGAGAGGGGGGCGGGCCCCAGGCTGAAACTTCCTTGGTGGGCCCTTAGTGTCCCAGTCCGACCCTGGGCAGGGCTATGAGCTGCAGCCCTGTTTCACGCGCGTCTGTCAGCGGCGGATCTCCGCCTCTCCCAGCGAAGGAAGACTGAGAGGGGCAGTGGAGAGGTGGAGATCCGCCGCTGACAGACGCGCGTGAGGCAGGGCTGCAGCTCATAGCCCTGCCTCACACGGAAGCGCTCCCCGGATTGCCCTCGCGGGGAGTTTGGGGGGATTTAGCGCAGAGCGGCGGTAATGCGGCGCTTTAGTTAGGGCTAAAGTATTGACCATATTTATTAAATAAAAATACTTTTTTTTCAAGACTTTAGAGTCTCTTTAAAGATGCATACCATTCTGTAGCTTGTGCTCTCCTCTTTCATTGATGCCTGATTCGACGTAATACACCAAATAGTTTTTGTTCGATTTCAATTTAAAAATCGCGGCTGTCATCTTGACTATGTTATAACCTTCGAGTCACCCCCATTTTCTCTGTTAGAGAAGTGCATCACTGAATGAAGCAGGAAGAGGAATTGACACGCATGGCCATTGCAAGGCGTACGTTAAAAAAGGGCGCCGGGAAAAAAGGGCACAGGGTTTTAAAAGATAATCATGAATAACGTTTAAAAAAAATTGTGTTATATTTCGTTTAAAAATAATGTTTTATAAAGTTATAAATCATTAAATAATGTGTATAAAATCGGCAATTTTAAAAACGTTAATCTTCCCTGTTTAAAAATTGAAATTTATAATAACGTTTTATAAAACATTAATAAGAATTTTACTAAAGCTATACCTAACCCTACTCTCACACAGAACCCTCCCTGTACCTATCCCTAACCCCTAGACCCCCCTGTTGGTGCCTAACCCTAAGACCCCCCTGTTGGTGCCTAACCCTAAGACCCCCCTGTTGGTGCCTAACCCTAAGACCCCCCTGGTGGTGCCTAAACCTAAGACCCCCCTGGTGGTGCCTAAACCTGAGACCCCCCTGGTGGTGCCTAACCCTAAGACCCTCGTGTTGGTGCCTAACCCTAAGACCCCCCTGTTGGTGCCTAACCCTAAGACCCCCCTGTTGGTGCCTAACCCTAAGACCCCCCTGTTGGTGCCTAACCCTAAGACCCCCCTGTTGGTGCCTAACCCTAAGACCCCCCTGTTGGTGCCTAAACCTAAGACCCCCCTGTGATAAGCATTAATAACGTTTTAAAAAAATATGGTGCGGTTTTTCGTTTAAAAATGCAAAAAAAAAAAAAAAAAAATTGTACGGTTTTTCGTTTAAAAGTAATGTTTTAAAAAATATTGTACTGTTTTTCGTTTAAAAATAATGTTTTAAAAATTATAAATCATTAAATAATGTGTAATCATGAGAAACAGTTATAAAACATTAAAAGTCTGAGGGCGCCGCTTTTAAAACTTTATTTTTCTCCGGCGCCCTTTTTTCCTGTTGGGCGCCGATTTAAACGATATTTATTATGGGAGTGAATGGCGGCGCCCTTTTTGTCCACCTGCCTCATGCACCCAAATTTTCTGCTTCCCATTGCAAGAGGCTCCTCCAGAGGAGTCATAGCACGACTTTGTTGGAAGTCGTCTGTCTTCAGCCTATCACCGCCGATCGCTTATGTGTCCCCCAGGGGGACAGCCGTATCACTCGGCTGTCCCCAGTACAGCGCTGCCTTAGATCGCAGTGCTGTACAGCCTAATTAGATGGCAGTTTCGCTGTTTGATAGTCTCAGAGCAGCGATCGCTGCTGGGAGACTTAAGGCAGAGTGGAGATGCGCGCCATCGGTGCGCGCTCTCCTGGGGCTGCCACCGCGTTCACGCCAATTGGCATGGAGCAGTCGGCAAGAGGTTAAAGGGATGGTCCGAGATGATTAAAAAGCAAAAATCTACTTACCTGGGGCTTCCACCAGCCCCTGGCAGCCGTCCTGTGCCCTCGCCGCTGCTCCGGTGGCTCCCGGTGCCCTCCAGTGCAGATGTCGACCTCGCCAGGTCAGAATCTACTTGCGCTTCATCACGTGGCTCACGGAGTCACACTGATGTCATCCGGACTGTACTGTGCAGGTGCAGAACTACTGCGCCTGCGCAGTACAGTCCGGATGATGTCAGCGCGACTCCGTGAGCCTCACGCTAAAGCGCAGGAGGCATTTTGTACCGGGGGGTATCCCGGGCCACCAGCGGTAAGCAGAGCTGCGGCGAGGGCACAGGACGGCTGCAAGGGGCTGGAGGAAGCCCCGGTTAAGTCGATTTTTGCTTTTTAATCATCTCGGATCATCTCTATAAGCAGTTCCTCATATAACATAGAAGTGGTAAGATTGTAAAATCATGATTGGGTCATTCAAAGGCACCATTGCCATAGAAATCTGATTTAAAGTCAATCACATCACTGTTCCTGCTACCTTTGTACTGGTTGCTATAGAGTACTTCAAATTAGGGATGGTCAATGAGATGCTTTTAACTAATAGAGTTGCAAATTCAAGCCACATGGAATTGGACCAATCAAATGCAGCGGCTAATCATTTTAATTAGTACAATTCTATGCTGCACACTGTGACATACAATTTGCATTAAAGTGTACCTGTAGCAAAAAAAAGGGCCCCAAATGGGTACTCACCTCAACAATAGCGGGAAGCCTCTGGATAATCAGAGGGTTCCTCCGTCCTATACCGGGCTGTTCCAGCGCTGTGTCCTCCCAAAAACAAACCCTCATGTCTGCATGGACCCAATAGGGCTCATTTTTTCTGCTGAAGCCTTAGCGGGGTCATTCTGCTACTCAGGCACACTTGTTCTCGTATGGTAGTGCAGCCGTGAAGTTCCAGTGGTCCCGGCAACCAGGAGGGGCCTGGAGAAGGACATACATTTTGCTAAACCTCAAGTAAACATTTTCAGGATGTCATTATGGGGTGTTGTGTGTAGAATTCTGAGGAAAAGAATGTAATCCATTTTGGAATAAAGATGTAACATAACAAAATGTGGAAAAAGTGATGCGCTGTGAATACTTTCCAGGTGCGCTGTAGCTACCTGATAACACTGTCAGGGGAAGGGTGCAAACATAGCTACATACAGCAGAGTCCCAGTTATCCAGAACTCAACTAACCAGAAGTCTCAACCCACCAGAACACATTTTTGGCAGTACTCACAGTGGTGAAGGGCAACTTTGTAGGCTTTTTGCAGGCGCTGCTGTGTTTAAGAACTGGATTCCATGGCCCTGACAAGGTTACTATACCTTCAATTACTGTATTTTAACATTTAATACAGAGTTCATGGTATGTATACAAAGTTGAGGATTGTACTGTATTAACTCGGCCTGTTATTGACATTGAGTCTCAAGCAACCAGAAAGCACACTTATCCGGCTTCAGCCAATCCTCGTGGGTGCCGGATAATGGGGACTTTGCTCTAATACTATCTGACACACGTGTCTAATACTACTATCAGGGGTGGGGGCACACATGACTACATAATACTATTATCTGGGGTGAGGGGTACACACGGCTCCCTAATACTACCATCTGGGCAGAGCAAGATCATCCACCAGGCAACCTAGGCAGGTGCTTGGGGATTGGTTTCAAGGGGCCCACCTGTCACCTTCTTTGACTTCTCTCCACTTCATCTTACTAAAAGGACCACAAGGGGGCCCCAAATCTACTACCTTGCCTCATTACATCTTAATCCATCTCTGCATCTGGGGTGGGGTGCACACATGGCTACCTAATACTATTATCTAGAGTGGAGGGGTGTGCATGCTTACCTAATACTGGGAATACACGGGTCGCTGCGGCAGCTCGATTAGCCACCGGATCAACTCCCGTCGCTGCCCGGATTGATTCCCGCTCGTCCCCGCGGGCGATTGCTTATGTTTCGCTCGATTCCCCGCTATTGTCTGCAGGGATCGAGCGGGGAATCTATCCGGTGGGTCATCGGACCTGTTGGATATCATCAATCGAGCCATCAGTGGCTCGATTGATAAGCCTGCCTCAACCCCGTGTATGCCCAGCATAACACTGCTTTCTGGGGTGGATCTTCAACGGTTTACTAATACTACTATCTCGGCGGCACATCTTTGCTCCCAATCGTATACAGCACATTTAGATTGTAAGCTGGCAAGTGCAAGGGTCTCTCCCTTCTTGTGTCTTTTACAGTGCTGTACATGTTTTCATTCTCCTTATATTTTGTTAATTACCCCCCCCCCCCCCCCCCCCCCCCCTACGCTTCCCACACTCACACACAGGTACATGCAGGGCTGGTGTGAGTATATTATTTGCATAGTTACATATATAGTTTGGTTGAAAAAAAGACATCCGTCCATCAAGGATGCGCCTTGAGAACAGCATTTGTTAGTTTCTTTTTATTTATTTTATTCATGAACCTGCAACATAGAACATTATATTTACTCTTTCGAACCATGGTCATCTATTGATGTCCCGAGTGCCGCTTCTGGGCAGATTGCTCACCATTCCCCACACGTGCCTCCTCTGTAAATTACATCTTACTACCTAACTAAGCATGTTTCCTGATCTCTACCTGTATCAGCCCTACTCTATGGTGAGGGGTATGTAATTGGAGCAAAAACTGATTTTATCACACCTAATACACAGGGATCGCCTCTTTCCCACCCACGCCTTTTTTCCTTTGCCCGATGTGTTCTCATGGGTTTCCTCCTGGTATTCCAGTGTCCTACTACACCCCAAAAACATACAAATTGGGTAATTGGTCTCCAACTCTAAACAAAATAGCCTTAGACTAAAGGAAACTAAGACATTGGCTTCCTATGATATGTGAGGATCTCTGAGGGATAGTTAGTGATCTGACTATATATACAGTATGTAAAGCTCTGCGGAAGTTTTCAGCTCTATATAAATACATAATACATAAACAAAATATATTCTGCTTATGTAGTATGGAGAGAGGGCCCTTTAACACCATAAAATACAAACACACAATGCACAGGAAAATGCAAGGTATCTGTCTGCATTTTTGCACTATAATTCTATGGCAAATTGCAAATATGTGTAATCAGGAAAACATGTATCTACAAAAATGTTTATATTGAGTGAGAGGGTCCTTGTGTAGCAAAGCGACATTATTATTATTACATAGATCTTGATGTACAGCTGCTGGTATGTTTGGGAAGCACGCTGCCCAACACAGGTTTCCTGCAGGCCCTGTGCATCTGTGGGTGGCAAGTGTACAGCTATGCTTACATGCTCTGTGCATTGTATACGAATGTACTTTACCGTATCTGCTCACATCCATGGGGAAGGGTACTATTGCTCAAGTATACCTATGGGGCCCCATGATTTGTAGTTATGCCTCTGTCAAAAACATTTATCATACTGGTAGTGATGTTTCCCATCCGTAACAATGTGATTTATCATTATTAAGGATTTATGTAGCACCATCATCTTACCTGGTGCTGTACAAAGTGAGAAACAAACATAGAAGCATAATACAGAGGTGGTATACAGAATAAAGGTAACAGCTACTAACACAATGTCTAAAAAAACATACAGCAATTACAAAACACAATACAGAGAGAACCCTACTAAAATTCAAGCTTACAATCTAACCAGCTTTCGCCATCTCTTAATATTACCTCTATATAGGCTGTTACATACTCGTATGATAAACACATCTTGTGCACAAAAATGCCGCCAGCAAAACATTTTTTGTAGCATATGCATTGCAGCTTACTTGTGTGAATGAGCAAGATAGTTTTAATACAGAGTTACAGACATCCTTCAATGTCCTGGGCCATGCCTGTTTGAGTGAAGGAAAATTATTTTATGTTACCAGAGTAGAGTAGGTGTCACCAGCCGATCATTATTAGTTTCCTCCAAACCAATTTTCACCAAAATCTTTCCCCCATACAAACCCTCTTCCCTCTTCAATAGGCATGAACAAGCACAACTGGCCAAGGCAAGTGTTTATGTTTGAACTGCATGTCCACTGACCCTTGTAAACGTATGTAAATCTTAATATGTCTTCCATCAAAGAGCAGCTTTACTGTATGTGAACTCCAAAGCAGTCAATTAGATAGAATATGTTGGCGCCTTTATAAATCAATAATAATAATTACACCCCATGCCAGTTCACTGTATGCTGCTCAATCACACGGAAGTAGAAACTGTACTTCCTGACTTCACTTTCATCCCAATGACCCTGAGGCTAGTTTCACATATGGTGCAGTGCAATTGTCCTGTGGCAGCAGAGCCCGGGGCAGGACAATCGCACTGCACCATTGCCCCTTGCACATTACCCTACGTCAGAGCAAGCTGACAGGCTAATATGCACAGCTGTGCCCGAACACTGACGTGCTACCTGCAGGATAGGAAATCACTGTTTTTCGGCCGATCGGGATATGTGCGCCACACTGCCACTGCAACAGTCTAAATAGATTGTTGTGGTGCCATAAATTCCAATGCAAATGCCTGCCTTGCGGTACTGCTTGGCAACGCGCTGCAGAGTCTCATAGCTCCCAACTGTCCCTCTTTTGGAGGGCCCTGTCCCTCTGTCCCTCTTTACTCCTCATTTGTCCCTCTTTCAGGACTTTGTCCCTCTTTCTATGTAAATATATATATTTATCTACTAAAAAATGATTGATTGATTGACTCTAAATTTTATTCCCATCCTTTAAATTAATATATTACTAATTTTAAAATGTTAATATGAAGGAAAATGAACCAGGATAGAAAGGACCAGTGTGGTTTGAATTATAAAACAACATATTTTTCTTATAAAATCTTTATGGTATGCATGACTAGGGCTGTGACAGGAGCGTGATCAGGGGTGTGGCAGGGGTGTGGCTTAAGTGTACCTCTTTCTCATCTCAAAAAGCTGGGAGGTATGGAGTCTGCGTTGTAAAAATTACTTCTGCCTTGCATCGCTCCATGGGCCATATGCAATTCGAGGAGATAAGAAGCTGAAAACATGCGAGCTTCTTATCTCCTCACATCGCTCAAGATTTACCGGCAAATTCAATTGCCAGTTTCACCTGAGCGATGTCCTTGCGTAAAGGAGCATAAATCAGGCGAATACTAGGTATTCGCCGAGCGATGCTCCTGTGTGGCCAGCGATGTGGAGCGAGGCATTTGTGCCGTGGAGCTGTCCTTCAGCACCACAACACTGCTGCCTCGCTCACGGGAAGATGCGCGCGCATCGTCGCAAGAGCCAGCGCATCGCTGCAAGGCTCGTACCCGCCGCCCGTCGCCTCCTGCCGCTCGTCGCTATCGGAAGATACATACCTCCATCGTTCCGGCTCGCCGCATGTCCCACGCCGCTCCTCCGCTCATCTCTGTGACTGTGAGTATTCTTGAAACCGGCAAAGCATCTTTGAGTCTCCCGCCGGGGCTCCCCATTCCTCCACTAGGTGGCCCAATGAGAATCATCCTGATTCTAATTGGACCAATGAGAATCGGGATGATTCTCATTGGGCCACCTAGTGGACGAATGGGGAGCCCCGGCGGGATACTCAAAGATGCTTTGCCGGGCTCCAAGAACACTGACAGTCACAGAGATGAGCGGAGGAGCGGCGTGGGACATGCGGTGAGACGGGAACGATGGAGGTATGTTTTTTGGTTACATTTTAAATAGGTAAGGAGTCAAAGCTGACTCCTTTACCTATTTAAATCACTGGCATCTGGAGTTTCCTTAGTAAAGGAGGCTCCCAGATGCCAAAATCAGGCCGCTGACAGCAGCGATAGGTCTTTTTGTCTGCTCAGAGCAGGTGAAAAGTTAGCACCTATGTTTGCCGGGAAGCATCGCTTCCCGGGGGGTGCAAAATGCAATTGCATAGGGGGAAAGGAACTTGCTGGGCGATTATATCGCCCAAGCGAGTTCTTTTCCGCCCTGGGGGGTGTTAAATGCAATTGCATTAGGCGACCTTGCTGACGCCTAATTTAAGAACTCGCCAGCACTTAGCACTGGCGAGTTTGGTAATTGCATAGTGCCCCATGGGTAGTGTGGCCAGTCTCATAGAGACTAATGGCCATTGTGACGGGGGGGGGGGGGGGGGCTGCAGGGTGAGAGTACGATGCTATATGTGCGAAAGTCTCCTCAATCCATGACCTGGGTTTAAGTCTAATTTTAGTTTAAAGAAACAATTATGATACAATTTTAAACTGGTATAGTAGTCTAGTAGGTCCTTTCACAATTTATTCAAGATTAGAGAGCTGGACCTTCCGCTTGTCTCCCCTTCCATACACACATCTAACTGTGAACATGTCAGCGTGAGCATGGAAATGAGCTTTTCATAACTGGTCAGAACTCATTCATTCTCATTCTGGGCATGCTCAGTTAAAAGGGGAGGGAGTAGTAAGCAAGCTATACATGTATTTTACTGACTGGGGATATTTGATTGAACAAGAGTTAGAGGATGTTCCAAGCATGCTCTCTTGAGCTGGAGAGAGAAGGCATAGAAGGACATTGCAAATCTGCTAAGAGTTTAAAGTGGATCCGAGATGAACTTTTACTCCTTGCATAATTGTGTTCCTTACATATAGTTTATAGGGCATTCCTCAAGCCAAATACTTGTTTTGTTTTGTTTTAATACCCTAATTTCCTATAAACTAAACAATACACACCCACAGCTTCTCCAGAGTGCCTTGGCGCTTGCAAAGGATTGTGGGATTTCAGTCTGGGCAGGTGAAAAAGGTGTTACTAGCTATAGATTTCAGAGGCAGAGTTTTCACAATCTGAGAGCTGCAGTGCAGATACAGATCAGTTGCCTGTGTAATGGAGGAGATAAAGGTGCCCATACACTCGTCAGATTGGCAGCAGACAGATAAGAAATGCATCTGATGATCTATCTGATGCGTTTTTAGAACATTTTTTACCAGGATAGAATTCCAATAGATTTCAGTTTGAAATCTGTTGAAATTCGATCTGATGGCATTTTTTTGCCATCAGATTTCCATTAAGGCCAATGCAAACTGATAAGCAATCTCATCAGATCGACCTAAATTTTCCACCCTGCTAGTTCGATGGAAATCCATCGAAATCGATCGAAATCGGCCGTCGATCGGTCGATTGGCCAACCGATTTGCGATCGATCGATCGATCGATCGATCGCGATCGATCGATCGGCCAGAAAATCGGCTGAGTGTATGGGCTGCTTAAGAGTCGAGTTTTCACAGAATATGCAGATTAGCATGCCTAGATACAGATAAGCTTGCCTGTGTGTGTAATTGTGTAATAGTGACAAGCAGAAAACATGTCTGCTCCCATTGTATCACAGGAAAATTTTTTAATATAATGTTGAAGCTGTTTGAAGATAGATTTGCTGTGTAAACTATCTAAACTTTAGATAAGATATATAGACAAGTCACTTGTTATATTTAGTTTTTCATCTCGGATCCGCTTTAAGTGCAGTCTGCCAGGTATGTATATACTACTTGTGGCAGGAGAGGAGTGGGTTTAAACTGGCTTCCGGGTACAAGACTACAAGGCAGATATATCAGAACAATTGCATGCAAAATTGGAGCAAAACTAGAAAGTGGAGTCATAAAGCATTGCTTTAGTTTTTCCTTGTTCATATTATATGTGACTCTGTGTGCATGTCAGCAACACAAATGGTGTGCGACATGGAAGAACATCAGAAGTGCATAGACTGCCCTGTCTGATATTCACACTTTAAGCGCTTTACCTTAGTATATGGGTTCAGCAGCTTTACACCAACTTTTGCTCCAATTTTTCATGCAATTGTGTTGATAAATCTGCTCCAATGGACTAGTTTTGGTTCAGATGTACTACTCAGTAGAGGTATATGCCATGATGATGTTTTCCTGCTCAGGCCTTATAATCTTTTTTTTATTTTTGCTGTTCTGTTTGTGAAAGAATTGATTAGAAAGACACAAATCTCAGACCTTAAAAGACAAATAAGACACCCTGAATGCTCATCTGAAAAGCTGCCAAAAAGCGATCACCAAGAAAAAATCCTCCTCCCTACCACAGGAGATTGCAAAGGCCACCAACAAGCTGGCCCAATGATTCTGCACAGTTGATAGGCTCTGTAACCCGTCCTGTCAAAAACCTTGTATAAATCCCTTTAAGGACCAATGTGATAGGTTTGCATGCTACTTTTCTGATAACGTGTCCTCTATACGGTCTCTCATTCAGTCTTCAGCACCTAAGATTTACACACCTGTTAATAGATGCAAGAACAACCTAACACCATGGTCTGATTTCAAAGAAATTAGTGAAGAAGAGATCCAAAATATGCTTTGCCACCTCCACCAGACAACCTGTGATCTGGACCCTGGACCAACTA